>NW_026890295.1:0-80000 GCF_963514075.1 Conger conger | reverse complement strand
AGGTTCCCAGGCAGAGTGGGACTGGAAGTGCCCAGGCGGAGTGGAGTGAATGTGCCCAGGCTGAATGGGAGTCAATGTGCCTAGACAGAGTGGAGTGAATGTGCCCGGCCGCCGGAGCCCGAAACGTGCGTTTCCCCATTGCCTTGAATGGGCGCGGAGAGAGGGGGGGCGCTTTTTGGCTCGTGGCGCGGGCACCGTTGCGCCAAAGCGTCAAGTGTCACACCTCCCCGTGCTCGGGGCGGCCCCTTGGAGCTAACTGGCTGGGTCTGGAGGGGCTGCGAGGCCACCCAGGAGAACGGGTCCAAACCGCGTTCCGATCGGACGAGAATTGAGGGCGGGACACAGTTCCGCGGTTCACTTTCCGCCCGGGCAAAGGGCCTATAACTTGCGGCGGGAGGGCTTAAGAGTGGGCCCCCGCGAATGTGAATGTGCCCTGGCTGAGTGGAGTGAATGTGCCCAGGCTGAGTGGAGTGAATGTGCCCAGGCTGAGTGGAGTGAATGTGCCCAGGCTGAGTGGAGAGAATGTGCCCAGGCTGAGTGGATTGGAGGTGCCCAGGCTGAGTGGAGTGCAGGTTCCCAGGCAGAGTGGGACTGGAAGTGCCCAGGCTGAGTGGAGTGAATGTGCCCAGGCTGAGTGGAGTGAATGATCCCAGGCTGAATGGAGTGGAGGTGCCCAGGCTGAGTGGAGTGGAGGTGCCCAGGCTGAGTGGAGTTGGGGTTCCCAGGCAGTGAGGGACTGGAAGTGCCCTGGCTGAGTGGAGTGAATGTGCCCAGGCAGCGTGGAGTGGAGGTTCCCAGGCTGAGTGGATTGCATGTGCCCAGGCTGAGTGGATTGCATGTGCCCAGGCTGAGTGGAGTGCAGGTTCCCTGGCAGAGTGGGATTGGAAGTGCCCAGGCTGAGTGGAGAGAATGTGCCCAGGCTGAGTGGATTGGAGGTGCCCAGGCTGAGTGGAGTGCAGGTTCCCAGGCAGAGTGTGACTGAAAGTGCCCAGGCTGAGTGGAGTGAATGTGCCCAGGCTGAATGGAGTGGAGGTGCCCAGGCTGAGTGGAGGTGCCCAGGCTGAGTGGAGTGCAGGTTCCCAGGCAGAGTGGGATTGGAAGTGCCCAGGCTGAGTGGAGTGAATGTGCCCTGGCTGAGTGGAGTGAATGTGCCCAGGCTGAGTGGCGTGGAGGTGCCCAGGCTGAGTAGAGTGCAGGCACCCAGGCAGAGTGGGATTGGAAGTGCCCAGGCTGAGTGGAGTGAATGTGCCCAGGCTGAGTGGAGTGGAGGTGCCCAGGCCGAGTGGAGTGCAGGTTCCCAGGCAGAGTGGGACTGGAAGTGCCCAGGCTGAGTGGAGTGAATGTGCCCAGGCTGAGTGGAGTGGAGGTGCCCAGGCTGAGTGGAGTTGGGGTTCCCTGGCAGAGTGGGACTGGAAGTGCCAAGGCTGAGTGGAGTGAATGTGCCCAGGCTGAGTGGAGTGGAGTTGCCCAGGCCGAGTGGAGTGCAGGTTCCCAGGCAGAGTGGGACTGAAAGTGCCCAGGCTGAGTGGAGTGAATGTGCCCAGGCTGAATGGAGTGGAGGTGCCCAGGCTGAATGGAGTGCAGGTTCCCTGGCAGAGTGGGATTGGAAGTGCCCAGGCTGAGTGGAGTGAATGTGCCCAGGCTGAGTGGAGTGGAGGTGCCCAGGCTGAGTGGAGTTGGGGTTCCCTGGCAGAGTGGGACTGGAAGTGCCAAGGCTGAGTGGAGTGAAGGTACCCAGGCTGAGTGGAGTGGAGGTGCCCAGGCTGAGTGGAGTGCAGGTTCCCAGCAGAGTGGGACTGGAAGTGCCCAGGCTGAGTGGAGTGAATGTGCCCAGGCTGAATGGAGTGGAGGTGCCCAAACTGAGTGGAGGTGCCCAGGCTGAGTGGAGTGCAGGTTCCCAGGCAGAGTGGGATTGGAAGTGCCCAGGCTGAGTGGAGTGAATGTACCCAGGCTGAGTGGAGTGGAGGGGCCCAGGCTGAGTGGAGTGCAGGTTCCCAGGCAGAGTGGGATTGGAAGTGCCCAGGCTGAGTGGAGTGAATGTGCCCAGGCTGAGTGGAGTGGAGGTGCCGAGGCTGAGTAGAGTTGGGGTTGGGGTTGGCTCGTGGCGCGGTCACCGTTGCGCCAAAGCGTCAAGTGTCACACCTCCCCGTGCTCGGGGCGGCCCCTTGGAGCTAACTAGCGAGGTTTGGAGGGGCTGCGAGGCCGCCCAGGAGAACGGGTCCAAACCGCGTTCCGATCGGACGAGAATTGAGGGCGGGACACAGTTCCGCGGTTCACTTTCCGCCCGGGCAAATGGCCTATAACTTGCGGCGGGAGGGCTTAAGAGTGGGCCCCCGCGAGTCGGGTGGAGAGCCGGGTGTGGAGAGGAGTAGCGGAGGTTCCCAGTCAGAGTGGGAGTGGAGGTTCCTGGGCAGAGTGGGACTGGAAGTGCCCAGGCTGAGTGGAGTGAATGTGCCCTGGCTGAGTGGAGTGAATGTGGCCAGGCTGAGTGGAGTGGAGGTGCCCAGGCTGAGTGGAGTGCAAGCACCCAGGCAGAGTGGGATTGGTATTGCCCAGGCTGAGTGGAGTGAATGTGCCCAGGCTGAGTGGAGTGGAGGTGCCCAGGCTGAGTGGATTTGGGGTTCCCTGGCAGAGTGGGACTGGAAGTGCCAAGGCTGAGTGGAGTGAATGTGCCCAGGCTGAGTGGAGTGGAGGTGCCCAGGCCGAGTGGAGTGCAGGTTCCCAGGCAGAGTGGGATTGACAGTCCCCAGGCTGAGTGGAGTGAATGTGCCCAGGCTGAATGGAGTGGAGGTGCCGAGGCTGAGTGGAGTGCAGGTTCCCTGGCAGAGTGGGATTGGAAGTGCCCAGGCTGAGTGCAGTGAATGTGCCCAGGCTGAGTGGAGTGGAGGTGCCCAGGCTGAGTGGAGTTGGGGTTCCCTGGCAGAGTGGGACTGGAAGTGCGAAGGCTGAGTGGAGTGAATGTACCCAGGCTGAGTGGAGTGAATGTGCCCAGGCTGAGTGGAGTGCAGGTTCCCAGCAGAGTGGGACTGGAAGTGCCCAGGCTGAGTGGAGTGAATGTGCCCAGGCTGAGTGGAGTGAATGTGCCCAAGCAGAGTGGAGTGAATGTGCCCAGGCTGAGTGGAGTGGAGGTGCCCAGGCTGAGTGGAGTGCAGGTTCCCAGGCAGAGTGGGATTGGAAGTGCCCAGGCTGAGTGGAGTGAATGTGCCCAGGCTGAGTGGAGTGGAGGTGCCCAGGCCGAGTGGAGTGGAGGTGCCCAGGCTGAGTGGATTTGGGGTTCCCTGGCAGAGTGGGACTGGAAGTGCCAAGGCTGAGTGGAGTGAATGTGCCCAGGCTGAGTGGAGTGGAGGTGCCCAGGCCGAGTGGAGTGCAGGTTCCCAGGCAGAGTGGGATTGACAGTCCCCAGGCTGAGTGGAGTGAATGTGCCCAGGCTGAATGGAGTGGAGGTGCCGAGGCTGAGTGGAGTGCAGGTTCCCTGGCAGAGTGGGATTGGAAGTGCCCAGGCTGAGTGCAGTGAATGTGCCCAGGCTGAGTGGAGTGGAGGTGCCCAGGCTGAGTGGAGTTGGGGTTCCCTGGCAGAGTGGGACTGGAAGTGCGAAGGCTGAGTGGAGTGAATGTACCCAGGCTGAGTGGAGTGAATGTGCCCAGGCTGAGTGGAGTGCAGGTTCCCAGCAGAGTGGGACTGGAAGTGCCCAGGCTGAGTGGAGTGAATGTGCCCAGGCTGAGTGGAGTGAATGTGCCCAAGCAGAGTGGAGTGAATGTGCCCAGGCTGAGTGGAGTGGAGGTGCCCAGGCTGAGTGGAGTGCAGGTTCCCAGGCAGAGTGGGATTGGAAGTGCCCAGGCTGAGTGGAGTGAATGTGCCCAGGCTGAGTGGAGTGGAGGTGCCCAGGCCGAGTGGAGTGCAGGTTCCCAGGTAGAGTGGGACTGGAAGTGCCCAGGCGGAGTGGAGTGAATGTGCCCAGGCTGAATGGGAGTCAATGTGCCTAGACAGAGTGGAGTGAATGTGCCCAGGCTGAGTGGAGTGGAGGTGCCCAGGCTGAGTGGAGTTGGGGTTCCCAGGCAGAGAGGGACTGGAAGTGCCCTGGCTGAGTGGAGTGAATGTGCCCAGGCTGAATGGGAGTCAATGTGCCTAGACAGAGTGGAGTGAATGTGCCCGGCCGCCGGAGCCCGAAACGTGCGTTTCCCCATTGCCTTGAATGGGCGCGGAGAGAGGGGGGCGCTTTTTGGCTCGAGGCGTGGGCACCCTTTGCGCCAAAGCGTCAAGTGTCACACCTCCCCGTGCTCGGGGCGGCCCCTTGGAGCTAACTGGCTGGGTCTGGAGGGGCTGCGAGGCCGCCCAGGAGAACGGGTCCAAACCGCGTTCCGATCGGATGAGAATTGAGGGCGGGACACAGTTCCGCGGTTCACTTTCCGCCCGGGCAAAGGGCCTATAACTTGCGGCGGGAGGGCTTAAGAGTGGGCCCCCGCGAGTCGGGTGGAGAGCCGGGTGTGGAGAGGAGTAGCGGAGGTTCCCAGTCAGAGTGGGAGTGGAGGTTCCTGGGCAGAGTGGGACTGGAAGTGCCCAGGCAGAGTGGGAATGGAAGTGCCCAGGCTGAGTGGAGTGAATGTGGCCAGGCTGAGTGGAGTGGAGGTGCCCAGGCCGAGTGGAGTGCAGGTTCCCAGGCAGAGTGGGACTGGAAGTGCCCAGGCTGAGTGGAGTGAATGTGCCCAGGCTGAGTGGAGTGGAGGTGCCCAGGCTGAGTGGAGTTGGGGTTCCCTGGCAGAGTGGGACTGGAAGTGCCAAGGCTGAGTGGAGTGAATGTGCCCAGGCTGAGTGGAGTGGAGGTGCCCAGGCCGACTGGAGTGCAGGCACCCAGGCAGAGTGGGATTGGAAGTGCCCAGGCTGAGTGGAGTGAATGTGCCCAGGCTGAGTGGAGTGAATGTGCCCAAGCAGAGTGGAGTGAATGTGCCCAGGCTGAGTGGAGTGGAGGTGAAAAGGCTGAGTGGAGTGCAGGTTCCCAGGCAGAGTGGGATTGGAAGTGCCCAGGCTGAGTGGAGTGAATGTGCCCAGGCTGAGTGGAGTGGAGGTGCCCAGGCCGAGTGGAGTGCAGGTTCCCAGGTAGAGTGGGACTGGAAGTGCCCAGGCGGAGTGGAGTGAATGTGCCCAGGCTGAATGGGAGTCAATGTGCCTAGACAGAGTGGAGTGAATGTGCCCAGGCTGAGTGGAGTGGAGGTGCCCAGGCTGAGTGGAGTTGGGGTTCCCAGGCAGAGAGGGACTGGAAGTGCCCTGGCTGAGTGGAGTGAATGTGCCCAGGCTGAATGGGAGTCAATGTGCCTAGACAGAGTGGAGTGAATGTGCCCGGCCGCCGGAGCCCGAAACGTGCGTTTCCCCATTGCCTTGAATGGGCGCGGAGAGAGGGGGGCGCTTTTTGGCTCGAGGCGTGGGCACCCTTTGCGCCAAAGCGTCAAGTGTCACACCTCCCCGTGCTCGGGGCGGCCCCTTGGAGCTAACTGGCTGGGTCTGGAGGGGCTGCGAGGCCGCCCAGGAGAACGGGTCCAAACCGCGTTCCGATCGGACGAGAATTGAGGGCGGGACACAGTTCCGCGGTTCACTTTCCGCCCGGGCAAAGGGCCTATAACTTGCGGCAGGAGGGCTTAAGAGTGGGCCCCCGCGAGTCGGGTGGAGAGCCGGGTGTGGAGAGGAATAGCGGAGCTTCCCAGTCAGAGTGGGAGTGGAGGTTCCTGGGCAGAGTGGGAATGGAAGTGCCCAGGCTGAGTGGAGTGAATGTGCCCAGGCTGAATGGAGTGGAGGTGCCGAGGCTGAGTGGAGTGCAGGTTCCCTGGCAGAGTGGGATTGGAAGTGCCCAGGCTGAGTGCAGTGAATGTGCCCAGGCTGAGTGGAGTGGAGGTGCCCAGGCTGAGTGGAGTTGGGGTTCCCTGGCAGAGTGGGACTGGAAGTGCCAAGGCTGAGTGGAGTGAATGTACCCAGGCTGAGTGGAGTGAATGTGCCCAGGCTGAGTGGAGTGCAGGTTCCCAGCAGAGTGGGACTGGAAGTGCCCAGGCTGAGTGGAGTGAATGTGCCCAGGCTGAGTGGAGTGAATGTGCCCAAGCAGAGTGGAGTGAATGTGCCCAGGCTGAGTGGAGTGGAGGTGCCCAGGCTGAGTGGAGTGCAGGTTCCCAGGCAGAGTGGGATTGGAAGTGCCCAGGCTGAGTGGAGTGAATGTGCCCAGGCTGAGTGGAGTGGAGGTGCCCAGGCCGAGTGGAGTGCAGGTTCCCAGGTAGAGTGGGACTGGAAGTGCCCAGGCGGAGTGGAGTGAATGTGCCCAGGCTGAATGGGAGTCAATGTGCCTAGACAGAGTGGAGTGAATGTGCCCAGGCTGAGTGGAGTGGAGGTGCCCAGGCTGAGTGGAGTTGGCGTTCCCAGGCAGAGAGGGACTGGAAGTGCCCTGGCTGAGTGGAGTGAATGTGCCCAGGCTGAATGGGAGTCAATGTGCCTAGACAGAGTGGAGTGAATGTGCCCGGCCGCCGGAGCCCGAAACGTGCGTTTCCCCATTGCCTTGAATGGGCGCGGAGAGAGGGGGGCGCTTTTTGGCTCGAGGCGTGGGCACCCTTTGCGCCAAAGCGTCAAGTGTCACACCTCCCCGTGCTCGGGGCGGCCCCTTGGAGCTAACTAGCTGGGTCTGGAGGGGCTGCGAGGCCGCCCAGGAGAACGGGTCCAAACCGCGTTCCGATCGGATGAGAATTGAGGGCGGGACACAGTTCCGCGGTTCACTTTCCGCCCGGGCAAAGGGCCTATAACTTGCGGCGGGAGGGCTTAAGAGTGGGCCCCCGCGAGTCGGGTGGAGAGCCGGGTGTGGAGAGGAGTAGCGGAGGTTCCCAGTCAGAGTGGGAGTGGAGGTTCCTGGGCAGAGTGGGACTGGAAGTGCCCAGGCTGAGTGGAGTGAATGTGCCCTGGCTGAGTGGAGTGAATGTGGCCAGGCTGAGTGGAGTGGAGGTGCCCAGGCCGAGTGGAGTGCAGGTTCCCAGGCAGAGTGGGACTGGAAGTGCCCAGGCTGAGTGGAGTGAATGTGCCCAGGCTGAGTGGAGTGGAGGTGCCCAGGCTGAGTGGAGTTGGGGTTCCCTGGCAGAGTGGGACTGGAAGTGCCAAGGCTGAGTGGAGTGAATGTGCCCAGGCTGAGTGGAGTGGAGGTGCCCAGGCCGACTGGAGTGCAGGCACCCAGGCAGAGTGGGATTGGAAGTGCCCAGGCTGAGTGGAGTGAATGTGCCCAGGCTGAGTGGAGTGGAGGTGCCCAGGCTGAGTGGAGTTGGGGTTCCCTGGCAGAGTGGGACTGGAAGTGCCAAGGCTGAGTGGAGTGAATGTGCCCAGGCTGAGTGGAGTGGAGGTGCCCAGGCCGAGTGGAGTGCAGGTTTCCAGGCAGAGTGGGACTGGAAGTGCCGAGGCGGAGTGGAGTGAATGTGCCCAGGCTGAATGGGAGTCAATGTGCCTAGACAGAGTGGAGTGAATGTGCCCGGCCGCCGGAGCCCGAAACGTGCGTTTCCCCATTGCCTTGAATGGGCGCGGAGAGAGGGGGGCGCTTTTTGGCTCGTGGCGCGGGCACCGTTGTGCCAAAGCGTCAAGTGTCACCCCTCCCCGTGCTCGGGGCGGCCCCTTGGAGCTAACTAGCGAGGTTTGGAGGGGCTGCGAGGCCGCCCAGGAGAACGGGTCCAAACCGCGTTCCGATCGGACGAGAATTGAGGGCGGGACACAGTTCCGCGGTTCACTTTCCGCCCGGGCAAATGGCCTATAACTTGCGGCGGGAGGGCTTAAGAGTGGGCCCCCGCGAGTCGGGTGGAGAGCCGGGTGTGGAGAGGAGTAGCGGAGGTTCCCAGTCAGAGTGGGAGTGGAGGTTCCTGGGCAGAGTGGGACTGGAAGTGCCCAGGCTGAGTGGAGTGAATGTGCCCTGGCTGAGTGGAGTGAATGTGGCCAGGCTGAGTGGAGTGGAGGTGCCCAGGCTGAGTGGAGTGCAAGCACCCAGGCAGAGTGGGATTGGTATTGCCCAGGCTGAGTGGAGTGAATGTGCCCAGGCTGAGTGGAGTGGAGGTGCCCAGGCTGAGTGGATTTGGGGTTCCCTGGCAGAGTGGGACTGGAAGTGCCAAGGCTGAGTGGAGTGAATGTGCCCAGGCTGAGTGGAGTGGAGGTGCCCAGGCTGAGTAGAGTTGGGGTTGGGGTTGGCTCGTGGCGCGGTCACCGTTGCGCCAAAGCGTCAAGTGTCACACCTCCCCGTGCTCGGGGCGGCCCCTTGGAGCTAACTAGCGAGGTTTGGAGGGGCTGCGAGGCCGCCCAGGAGAACGGGTCCAAACCGCGTTCCGATCGGACGAGAATTGAGGGCGGGACACAGTTCCGCGGTTCACTTTCCGCCCGGGCAAATGGCCTATAACTTGCGGCGGGAGGGCTTAAGAGTGGGCCCCCGCGAGTCGGGTGGAGAGCCGGGTGTGGAGAGGAGTTGCGGAGGTTCCCAGTCAGAGTGGGAGTGGAGGTTCCTGGGCAGAGTGGGACTGGAAGTGCCCAGGCTGAGTGGAGTGAATGTGCCCTGGCTGAGTGGAGTGAATGTGGCCAGGCTGAGTGGAGTGGAGGTGCCCAGGCTGAGTGGAGTGCAAGCACCCAGGCAGAGTGGGATTGGTATTGCCCAGGCTGAGTGGAGTGAATGTGCCCAGGCTGAGTGGAGTGGAGGTGCCCAGGCTGAGTGGATTTGGGGTTCCCTGGCAGAGTGGGACTGGAAGTGCCAAGGCTGAGTGGAGTGAATGTGCCCAGGCTGAGTGGAGTGGAGGTGCCCAGGCCGAGTGGAGTGCAGGTTCCCAGGCAGAGTGGGATTGACAGTCCCCAGGCTGAGTGGAGTGAATGTGCCCAGGAGAACGGGTCCAAACCGCGTTCCGATCGGACGAGAATTGAGGGCGGGACACAGTTCCGCGGTTCACTTTCCGCCCGGGCAAATGGCCTAGAACTTGCGGCGGGAGGGCTTAAGAGTGGGCCCCCGCGAGTAGGGTGGAGAGCCGGGTGTGGAGAGGAGTAGCGGAGGTTCCCAGTCAGAGTGGGAGTGGAGGTTCCTGGGCAGAGTGGGACTGGAAGTGCCCAGGCTGAGTGGAGTGAATGTGCCCTGGCTGAGTGGAGTGAATGTGGCCAGGCTGAGTGGAGTGGAGGTGCCCAGGCTGAGTGGAGTGCAGGCACCCAGGCAGAGTGGGATTGGAAGTGCCCAGGCTGAGTGGAGTGAATGTGCCCAGGCTGAGTGGAGTGGAGGTGCCCAGGCTCAGTGGATTTGGGGTTCCCTGGCAGAGTGGGACTGGAAGTGCCAAGGCTGAGTGGAGTGAATGTGCCCAGGCTGAGTGGAGTGGAGGTGCCCAGGTCGAGTGGAGTGCAGGTTCCCAGGCAGAGTGGGATTGACAGTCCCCAGGCTGAGTGGAGTGAATGTGCCCAGGAGAACGGGTCCAAACCGCGTTCCAATCGGACGAGAATTGAGGGCGGGACACAGTTCCGCGGTTCACTTTCCGCCCGGGCAAAGGGCCTATAACTTGCGGCAGGAGGGCTTAAGAGTGGGCCCCCGCGAGTCGGGTGGAGAGCCGGGTGTGGAGAGGAGTAGCGGAGGTTCCCAGTCAGAGTGGGTTTGGAGGTTCCTGGGCAGAGTGGGACTGGAAGTGCCCAGGCTGAGTGGAGTGAATGTGCCCTGGCTGAGTGGAGTGAATGTGGCCAGGCTGAGTGGAGTGGAGGTGCCCAGGCTGAGTGGAGTGAATTTGCCCAGGCTGAGTGGAGTGGAGGTGCCCAGGCTGAATGGAGTTGGGGTTCCCTGGCAGAGTGGAACTGGAAGTGCCAACGGTGAGTGGAGTGAATGTGCCCAGGCTGAGTGGAGTGGAGGTGCCCAGGCTGAGTGGAGTTGGGGTTCCCTGGCAGAGTGGGACTGGAAGTGCCAACGCTGAGTGGAGTGAATGCGCCCAGGCTGAGTGGAGTGGAGGTGCCCAGGCTGAGTGGAGTGCTGGTTCCCAGGCAGAGTGGGATTGGAAGTGCCCAGGCTGAGTGGAGTAATGTACCCAGGCTGAGTGGAGTGCAGGTGCCCAGGCTGAGAGGAGTGCAGGTTCCCAGGCAGAGTGGGATTGGAAGTGCCCAGGCTGAGTGGAGTGAATGTGCCCAGGCTGAGTGGAGTGGAGGTGCCCAGGCCGAGTGGAGTGCAGGTTCCCAGGCAGAGTGGGACTGGAAGTGCCCAGGCGGAGTGGAGTCAATGTGCCCAGGCTGAATGGGAGTCAATGTGCCTAGACAGAGTGGAGTGAATGTGCCCGGCCGCCGGAGCCCGAAACGTGCGTTTCCCCATTGCCTTGAATGGGCGCGGAGAGAGGGGGGCGCTTTTTGGCTCGTGGCGCGGGCACCGTTGCGCCAAAGCGTCAAGTGTCACACCTCCCCGTGCTCGGGGCGGCCCCTTGGAGCTAACTGGCTGGGTCTGGAGGGGCTGCGAGGCCGCCCAGGAGAACGGGTCCAAACCGCGTTCCGATCGGACGAGAATTGAGGGCGGGACACAGTTCCGCGGTTCACTTTCCGCCCGGGCAAAAGGCCTATAACTTGCGGCGGGAGGGCTTAAGAGTGGGCCCCCGCGAGTCGGGTGGAGAGCCGGGTGTGGAGAGGAGTAGCGGAGTTTCCCAGTCAGAGTGGGAGTGGAGGTTCCTGGGCAGAGTGGGACTGGAAGTGCCCAGGCTGAGTGGAGTGAATGTGCCCTGGCTGAGTGGAGTGAATGTGGCCAGGCTGAGTGGAGTGGAGGTGCCCAGGCTGAGTGGAGTGCAGGCACCCAGGCAGAGTGGGATTGGAAGTGCCCAGGCTGAGTGGAGTGAATGTGCCCAGGCTGAGTGGAGTGGAGATGCCCAGGCCGAGTGGAGTGCAGGTTCCCAGGCAGAGTGTGACTGAAAGTGCCCAGGCTGAGTGGAGTGAATGTGCCCAGGCTGAATGGAGTGGAGGTGCCCAGGCTGAGTGGAGGTGCCCAGGCTGAGTGGAGTGCAGGTTCCCAGGCAGAGTGGGATTGGAAGTGCCCAGGCTGAGTGGAGTGAATGTGCCCAGGCTGAGTGGAGTGGAGGTGCCCAGGCTCAGTGGAGTGGAGGCTCCCAGGCAGAGTGGGATTGGAAGTGCCCAGGCTGAGTGGAGTGAATGTGCCCAGGCTGAGTGGAGTGGAGGTGCCCAGGCAGAGTGGGATTGGAAGTGCCCAGGCTGAGTGGATTTGGGGTTCCCTGGCAGAGTGGGACTGGAAGTGCCAAGGCTGAGTGGAGTGAATGTGCCCAGGCTGAGTGGAGTGGAGGTGCCCAGGCTGAGTAGAGTTGGGGTTGGGGTTGGCTCGTGGCGCGGTCACCGTTGCGCCAAAGCGTCAAGTGTCACACCTCCCCGTGCTCGGGGCGGCCCCTTGGAGCTAACTAGCGAGGTTTGGAGGGGCTGCGAGGCCGCCCAGGAGAACGGGTCCAAACCGCGTTCCGATCGGACGAGAATTGAGGGCGGGACACAGTTCCGCGGTTCACTTTCCGCCCGGGCAAATGGCCTATAACTTGCGGCGGGAGGGCTTAAGAGTGGGCCCCCGCGAGTCGGGTGGAGAGCCGGGTGTGGAGAGGAGTAGCGGAGGTTCCCAGTCAGAGTGGGAGTGGAGGTTCCTGGGCAGAGTGGGACTGGAAGTGCCCAGGCTGAGTGGAGTGAATGTGCCCTGGCTGAGTGGAGTGAATGTGGCCAGGCTGAGTGGAGTGGAGGTGCCCAGGCTGAGTGGAGTGCAAGCACCCAGGCAGAGTGGGATTGGTATTGCCCAGGCTGAGTGGAGTGAATGTGCCCAGGCTGAGTGGAGTGGAGGTGCCCAGGCTGAGTGGATTTGGGGTTCCCTGGCAGAGTGGGACTGGAAGTGCCAAGGCTGAGTGGAGTGAATGTGCCCAGGCTGAGTGGAGTGGAGGTGCCCAGGCCGAGTGGAGTGCAGGTTCCCAGGCAGAGTGGGATTGACAGTCCCCAGGCTGAGTGGAGTGAATGTGCCCAGGAGAACGGGTCCAAACCGCGTTCCGATCGGACGAGAATTGAGGGCGGGACACAGTTCCGCGGTTCACTTTCCGCCCGGGCAAATGGCCTAGAACTTGCGGCGGGAGGGCTTAAGAGTGGGCCCCCGCGAGTCGGGTGGAGAGCCGGGTGTGGAGAGGAGTAGCGGAGGTTCCCAGTCAGAGTGGGAGTGGAGGTTCCTGGGCAGAGTGGGACTGGAAGTGCCCAGGCTGAGTGGAGTGAATGTGCCCTGGCTGAGTGGAGTGAATGTGGCCAGGCTGAGTGGAGTGGAGGTGCCCAGGCTGAGTGGAGTGCAGGCACCCAGGCAGAGTGGGATTGGAAGTGCCCAGGCTGAGTGGAGTGAATGTGCCCAGGCTGAGTGGAGTGGAGGTGCCCAGGCTCAGTGGATTTGGGGTTCCCTGGCAGAGTGGGACTGGAAGTGCCAAGGCTGAGTGGAGTGAATGTGCCCAGGCTGAGTGGAGTGGAGGTGCCCAGGTCGAGTGGAGTGCAGGTTCCCAGGCAGAGTGGGATTGACAGTCCCCAGGCTGAGTGGAGTGAATGTGCCCAGGAGAACGGGTCCAAACCGCGTTCCAATCGGACGAGAATTGAGGGCGGGACACAGTTCCGCGGTTCACTTTCCGCCCGGGCAAAGGGCCTATAACTTGCGGCAGGAGGGCTTAAGAGTGGGCCCCCGCGAGTCGGGTGGAGAGCCGGGTGTGGAGAGGAGTAGCGGAGGTTCCCAGTCAGAGTGGGAGTGGAGGTTCCTGGGCAGAGTGGGACTGGAAGTGCCCAGGCTGAGTGGAGTGAATGTGCCCTGGCTGAGTGGAGTGAATGTGGCCAGGCTGAGTGGAGTGGAGGTGCCCAGGCTGAGTGGAGTGAATTTGCCCAGGCTGAGTGGAGTGGAGGTGCCCAGGCTGAGTGGAGTTGGGGTTCCCTGGCAGAGTGGGACTGGAAGTGCCAACGCTGAGTGGAGTGAATGTGCCCAGGCTGAGTGGAGTGGAGGTGCCCAGGCTGAGTGGAGTTGGGGTTCCCTGGCAGAGTGGGACTGGAAGTGCCAACGCTGAGTGGAGTGAATGTGCCCAGGCTGAGTGGAGTGGAGGTGCCCAGGCTGAGTGGAGTGCTGGTTCCCAGGCAGAGTGGGATTGGAAGTGCCCAGGCTGAGTGGAGTAATGTACCCAGGCTGAGTGGAGTGCAGGTGCCCAGGCTGAGAGGAGTGCAGGTTCCCAGGCAGAGTGGGATTGGAAGTGCCCAGGCTGAGTGGAGTGAATGTGCCCAGGCTGAGTGGAGTGGAGGTGCCCAGGCTCAGTGGAGTGCAGGTTCCCAGGCAGAGTGGGACTGGAAGTGCCCAGGCGGAGTGGAGTCAATGTGCCCAGGCTGAATGGGAGTCAATGTGCCTAGACAGAGTGGAGTGAATGTGCCCGGCCGCCGGAGCCCGAAACGTGCGTTTCCCCATTGCCTTGAATGGGCGCGGAGAGAGGGGGGCGCTTTTTGGCTCGTGGCGCGGGCACCGTTGCGCCAAAGCGTCAAGTGTCACACCTCCCCGTGCTCGGGGCGGCCCCTTGGAGCTAACTGGCTGGGTCTGGAGGGGCTGCGAGGCCGCCCAGGAGAACGGGTCCAAACCGCGTTCCGATCGGACGAGAATTGAGGGCGGGACACAGTTCCGCGGTTCACTTTCCGCCCGGGCAAAAGGCCTATAACTTGCGGCGGGAGGGCTTAAGAGTGGGCCCCCGCGAGTCGGGTGGAGAGCCGGGTGTGGAGAGGAGTAGCGGAGTTTCCCAGTCAGAGTGGGAGTGGAGGTTCCTGGGCAGAGTGGGACTGGAAGTGCCCAGGCTGAGTGGAGTGAATGTGCCCTGGCTGAGTGGAGTGAATGTGGCCAGGCTGAGTGGAGTGGAGGTGCCCAGGCTGAGTGGAGTGCAGGCACCCAGGCAGAGTGGGATTGGAAGTGCCCAGGCTGAGTGGAGTGAATGTGCCCAGGCTGAGTGGAGTGGAGATGCCCAGGCCGAGTGGAGTGCAGGTTCCCAGGCAGAGTGTGACTGAAAGTGCCCAGGCTGAGTGGAGTGAATGTGCCCAGGCTGAATGGAGTGGAGGTGCCCAGGCTGAGTGGAGGTGCCCAGGCTGAGTGGAGTGCAGGTTCCCAGGCAGAGTGGGATTGGAAGTGCCCAGGCTGAGTGGAGTGAATGTGCCCAGGCTGAGTGGAGTGGAGGTGCCCAGGCTCAGTGGAGTGGAGGCTCCCAGGCAGAGTGGGATTGGAAGTGCCCAGGCTGAGTGGAGTGAATGTGCCCAGGCTGAGTGGAGTGGAGGTGCCCAGGCAGAGTGGGATTGGAAGTGCCCAGGCTGAGTGGATTTGGGGTTCCCTGGCAGAGTGGGACTGGAAGTGCCAAGGCTGAGTGGAGTGAATGTGCCCAGGCTGAGTGGAGTGGAGGTGCCCAGGCTGAGTAGAGTTGGGGTTGGGGTTGGCTCGTGGCGCGGTCACCGTTGCGCCAAAGCGTCAAGTGTCACACCTCCCCGTGCTCGGGGCGGCCCCTTGGAGCTAACTAGCGAGGTTTGGAGGGGCTGCGAGGCCGCCCAGGAGAACGGGTCCAAACCGCGTTCCGATCGGACGAGAATTGAGGGCGGGACACAGTTCCGCGGTTCACTTTCCGCCCGGGCAAATGGCCTATAACTTGCGGCGGGAGGGCTTAAGAGTGGGCCCCCGCGAGTCGGGTGGAGAGCCGGGTGTGGAGAGGAGTAGCGGAGGTTCCCAGTCAGAGTGGGAGTGGAGGTTCCTGGGCAGAGTGGGACTGGAAGTGCCCAGGCTGAGTGGAGTGAATGTGCCCTGGCTGAGTGGAGTGAATGTGGCCAGGCTGAGTGGAGTGGAGGTGCCCAGGCTGAGTGGAGTGCAAGCACCCAGGCAGAGTGGGATTGGTATTGCCCAGGCTGAGTGGAGTGAATGTGCCCAGGCTGAGTGGAGTGGAGGTGCCCAGGCTGAGTGGATTTGGGGTTCCCTGGCAGAGTGGGACTGGAAGTGCCAAGGCTGAGTGGAGTGAATGTGCCCAGGCTGAGTGGAGTGGAGGTGCCCAGGCCGAGTGGAGTGCAGGTTCCCAGGCAGAGTGGGATTGACAGTCCCCAGGCTGAGTGGAGTGAATGTGCCCAGGAGAACGGGTCCAAACCGCGTTCCGATCGGACGAGAATTGAGGGCGGGACACAGTTCCGCGGTTCACTTTCCGCCCGGGCAAATGGCCTAGAACTTGCGGCGGGAGGGCTTAAGAGTGGGCCCCCGCGAGTCGGGTGGAGAGCCGGGTGTGGAGAGGAGTAGCGGAGGTTCCCAGTCAGAGTGGGAGTGGAGGTTCCTGGGCAGAGTGGGACTGGAAGTGCCCAGGCTGAGTGGAGTGAATGTGCCCTGGCTGAGTGGAGTGAATGTGGCCAGGCTGAGTGGAGTGGAGGTGCCCAGGCTGAGTGGAGTGCAGGCACCCAGGCAGAGTGGGATTGGAAGTGCCCAGGCTGAGTGGAGTGAATGTGCCCAGGCTGAGTGGAGTGGAGGTGCCCAGGCTCAGTGGATTTGGGGTTCCCTGGCAGAGTGGGACTGGAAGTGCCCAGGCTGAGTGGAGTGAATGTGCCCAGGCTGAGTGGAGTGGAGGTGCCCAGGCTGAGTGGAGTGCAGGTTCCCAGGCTGAGTGGGATTGGAAGAGCCCAGGCTGAGTGGAGTGAATGTGCCCAGGCTGAATGGAGTGGAGGTGCCCAGGCTGAGTGGAGGTGCCCAGGCTGAGTGGAGTGCAGGTTCCCAGGCAGAGTGGGATTGGAAGTGCCCAGGCTGAGTGGAGTGAATGTGCCCAGGCTGAGTGGAGTGGAGGTGCCCAGGCTCAGTGGAGTGGAGGCTCCCAGGCAGAGTGGGATTGGAAGTGCCCAGGCTGAGTGGAGTGAATGTGCCCAGGCTGAGTGGAGTGGAGGTGCCCAGGCAGAGTGGGATTGGAAGTGCCCAGGCTGAGTGGAGTGAATGTGCCCAGGCTGAGTGGAGTGGAGGTGCCCAGGCTCAGTGGAGTGGAGGCTCCCAGGCAGAGTGGGATTGGAAGTGCCCAGGCTGAGTGGAGTGAATGTGCCCAGGCTGAGTGGAGTGGAGGTGCCCAGGCAGAGTGGGATTGGAAGTGCCCAGGCTGAGTGGAGTGAATGTGCCCTGGCTGAGTGGAGTGAATGTGCCCAGGCTGAGTGGAGTGAATGTGCCCAGGCTGAGTGGAGTGAATGTGCCCAGGCTGAGTGGAGAGAATGTGCCCAGGCTGAGTGGATTGGAGGTGCCCAGGCTGAGTGGAGTGCAGGTTCCCAGGCAGAGTGGGACTGGAAGTGCCCAGGCTGAGTGGAGTGAATGTGCCCAGGCTGAGTGGAGTGAATGATCCCAGGCTGAATGGAGTGGAGGTGCCCAGGCTGAGTGGATTGGAGGTGCCCAGGCTGAGTGGAGTGCAGGTTCCCAGGCAGAGTGGGACTGGAAGTGCCCAGGCTGAGTGGAGTGAATGTGCCCAGGCTGAGTGGAGTGAATGATCCCAGGATGAATGGGAGTCATTGTGCCTAGACAGAGTGGAGTGAATGTGCCCAGGCTGAGTGGAGTGGAGGTGCCCAGGCTGAGTGGAGTTGGGGTTCCCAGGCAGAGAGGGACTGGAAGTGCCCTGGCTGAGTGGAGTGAATGTGCCCAGGCTGCGTGGAGTGGAGGTTCCCAGGCTGAGTGGAGTGCAGGCTCCCAGCAGAGTGGGACTGGAAGTGCCCTGGCTGAGTGGAGTGAATGTGCCCAGGCTGCGTGGAGTGGAGGTTCCCAGGCTGAGTGGAGTGCAGGTTCCCAGCAGAGTGGGATTGGAAGTACCCAGGCTGAGTGGAGTGGAGGTGCCCAGGCTGAGTGGAGTGCAGGTTCCCAGGCAGAGTGGGATTGGAAGTGCCCAGGCTGAGTGGAGTGAATGTGCCCAGGCTGAGTGGAGTGGAGGTGCCCAGGCTGAGTGGAGTTGGGGTTCCCTGGCAGAGTGGGACTGGAAGTGCCCAGGCTGAGTGGAGTGAATGTGCTCTGGCTGAGTGGAGTGAATGTGGCCAGGCTAAGTGGAGTGGAGGTGCCCAGGCTGAGTGGAGTGCAGGCACCCAGGCAGAGTGGGATTGGAAGTGCCCAGGCTGAGTGGAGTGAATGTGCCCAGGCTGAGTGGAGTGGAGGTGCCCAGGCCGAGTGGAGTGCAGGTTCCCAGGCAGAGTGGGACTGGAAGTGCCCAGGCTGAGTGGAGTGAATGTGCCCAGGCTGAGTGGAGTGGAGGTGCCCAGGCTGAGTGGAGTTGGGGTTCCGTGGCAGAGTGGGACTGGAAGTGCCAAGGCTGAGTGGAGTGAATGTGCCCAAGCTGAGTGGAGTAGAGGTGCCCAGGCCGAGTGGAGTGCAGGTTCCCCGGCAGAGTGGGACTGAAAGTGCCAGGGCTGAGTGGAGTGAATGTGCCCAGGCTGAATGGAGTGGAGGTGCCCAGGCTGAGTGGAGTGCAGGTTCCCTGGCAGAGTGGGATTGGAAGTGCCCAGGCTGAGTGCAGTGAATGTGCCCAGGCTGAGTGGAGTGGAGGTGCCCTGGCTGAGTGGAGTTGGGGTTCCCTGGCAGAGTGGGACTGGAAGTGCCAAGGCTGAGTGGAGTGAATGTACCCAGGCTGAGTGGAGTGGAGGTGCCCAGGCTGAGTGGAGTGCAGGTTCCCAGCAGAGTGGGACTGGAAGTGCCCAGGCTGAGTGGAGTGAATGTGCCCAGGCTGAGTGGAGTGAATGTGCCCAGCCAGAGTGGAGTGAATGTGCCCAGGCTGAGTGGAGTGGAGGTGCCCAGGCTGAGTGGAGTGCAGGTTCCCAGGCAGAGTGGGATTGGAAGTGCCCAGGCTGAGTGGAGTGAATGTGCCCAGGCTGAGTGGAGTGGAGGTGCCCAGGCCGAGTGGAGTGCAGGTTCACCGGCAGAGTGGGACTGGAAGTGCCCAGGCTGAGTGGAGTGAATGTGCCCAGGCTGAGTGGAGTGGAGGTGCCCAGGCTGAGTGGAGTTGGGGTTCCCAGGCAGAGAGGGACTGGAAGTGCCCTGGCTGAGTGGAGTGAATGTGCCCAGGCTGCGTGGAGTGGAGGTTCCCAGGCTGAGTGGAGTGCAGGTTCCCAGCAGAGTGGGACTGGAAGTGCTGCGAGGCCGCCCAGGAGAACGGGTCCAAACCGCATTCCGATCGGACTAGAATTGAGGGCGGGACACAGTTCCGCGGTTCACTTTCCGCCGGGGCAAAGGGCCTATAACTTGCGGCGGGAGGGCTTAAGAGTGGGCCCCCGCGAGTCGGGTGGAGAGCCGGGTGTGGAGAGGAGTAGCGGAGGTTCCCAGTCAGAGTGGGAGTGGAGGTTCCTGGGCAGAGTGGGACTGGAAGTGCCCAGGCTGAGGGGAGTGAATGTGACCTGGCTGAGTGGAGTGAATGTGCCCAGGCTGAGTGGAGTGAATGTGCCCAGGCTGAGTGGAGTGAATGTGCCCAGGCTGAGTGGAGTGAATGTTCCCAGGCTGAGTGGATTGGAGGTGCCCAGGCTGAGTGGAGTGCAGGTTCCCAGGCAGAGTGGGACTGGAAGTGCCCAGGCTGAGTGGAGTGAATGTGCCCAGGCTGAGTGGAGTGAATGATCCCAGGCTGAATGGGAGTCAATGTGCCTAGACAGAGTGGAGTGAATGTGCCCAGGCTGAGTGGAGTGGAGGTGCCCAGGCTGAGTGGAGTTGGGGTTCCCAGGCAGAGAGGGACTGGAAGTGCCCTGGCTGAGTGGAGTGAATGTGCCCAGGCAGCGTGGAGTGGAGGTTCCCAGGCTGAGTGGAGTGCAGGTTCCCAGCAGAGTGGGACTGGAAGTGCCCAGGCTGAGTGGAGTGAATGTGCCCAGGCTGAGTGGAGTGAATGTGCCCAGGCAGAGTGGAGTGAAAGTGCCCAGGCTGAGTGGGAGTCAATGTGCCCAGGCTGAGTGGGACTGAATGAGCCCAGGCTGAGTGGAGTGAATGTGCCCAGGCTGAGTGGAGTGAATGTACCCAGGCTGAATGGAGTGGAGGTGTCCAGGCTGAGTGGAGTTTGGGTTCCCTTGCAGAGTGGGACTGGAAGTGCCAACGGTGAGTGGAGTGAATGTGCCCAGGCTGAGTGGAGTTGGGGTTCCCTGGCAGAGTGGGACTGGAAGTGCCAACGCTGAGTGGAGTGAATGTGCCCAGGCTGAGTGGAGTGGAGGTGCCCAGGCTGAGTGGAGTGCTGGTTCCCAGGCAGAGTGGGATTGGAAGTGCCCAGGCTGAGTGGAGTAATGTACCCAGGCTGAGTGGAGTGCAGGTGCCCAGGCTGAGGGGAGTGCTGGTTCCCAGGCAGAGTGGGATTGGAAGTTCCCAGGCTGAGTGGAGTGAATGTCCCCAGGCTGACTGGAGAGAATGTGCCCAGGCTGAGTGGAGTGCAGGTTCCCAGGCAGAGTGGGACTGGAAGTGCCCAGGCTGAGTGGAGTGAATGTGCCCAGGCTGAGTGGAGTGGAGGTGCCCAGGCTGAATGGGAGTGAATGTGCCTAGACAGAGTGGAGTGAATGTGCCCAGGCTGAGTGGAGTGGAGGTGCCCAGGCTGAGTGGAGTTGGGGTTCCCAGGCAGAGAGGGACTGGAAGTGCCCTGGCTGAGTGGAGTGAATGTGCCCAGGCTGCGTGGAGTGGAGGTTCCCAGGCTGAGTGGAGTGCAGGTTCCCAGCAGAGTGGGATTGGAAGTACCAAGGCTTAGTGGAGTGGAGGTGCCCAGGCTGAGTGGAGTGCAGGTTCCCAGGCAGAGTGGGATTGGAAGTGCCCAGGCTGAGTGGAGTGAATGTGCCCAGGCTGAGTGGAGTGGAGGTGCCCAGGCTGAGTGGAGTTGGGGTTCCCTGGCAGAGTGGGACTGGAAGTGCCAAGGCTGAGTGGAGTGAATGTGCCCAGGCTGAGTGGAGTGGAGGTGCCCAGGCCGAGTGGAGTGCAGGTTCCCAGGCAGAGTGGGACTGGAAGTGCCCAGGCGGAGTGGAGTGAATGTGCCCAGGCTGAATGGGAGTCAATGTGCCTAGACAGAGTGGAGTGAATGTGCCCGGCCGCCGGAGCCCGAAACGTGCGTTTCCCCATTACCTTGAATGGGCGCGGAGAGAGGGGGGCGCTTTTTGGCTCGTGGCGCGGGCACCGTTGCGCCAAAGCGTCAAGTGTCACCCCTCCCCGTGCTCGGGGCGGCCCCTTGGAGCTAACTGGCTGGGTCTGGAGGGGCTGCGAGGCCGCCCAGGAGAACGGGTCCAAACCGCGTTCCGATCGGACGAGAAGGGAGGGCGGGACACAGTTCCGCGGTTCACTTTCCGCCGGGGCAAAGGGCCTATAACTTGCGGCGGGAGGGCTTAAGAGTGGGCCCCCGCGAGTCGGGTGGAGAGCCGGGTGTGGAGAGGAGTAGCGGAGGTTCCCAGTCAGAGTGGGAGTGGAGGTTCCTGGGCAGAGTGGGAATGGAAGTGCCCAGGCTGAGTGGAGTGAATGTGCCCTGGCTGAGTGGAGTGAATGTGGCCAGGCTGAGTGGAGTGGAGGTGCCCAGGCTGAGTGGAGTGCAGGCACCCAGGCAGAGTGGGATTGGAAGTGCCCAGGCTGAGTGGAGTGAATGTGCCCAGGCTGAGTGGAGTGGAGGTGCCCAGGCTGAGTGGAGTTGGGGTTCCCTGGCAGAGTGGGACTGGAAGTGCCAAGGCTGAGTGGAGTGAATGTGCCCAGGCTGAGTGGAGTGGAGGTGCCCAGGCCAAGT
This sequence comes from Conger conger, assembly GCF_963514075.1. NCBI lineage: Eukaryota > Metazoa > Chordata > Actinopteri > Anguilliformes > Congridae > Conger > Conger conger. The sequence goes on along the minus strand of NW_026890295.1, from coordinate 59,288 downwards.
GGAGTGCAGGTTCCCAGGCAGAGTGGGACTGGAAGTGCCCAGGCGGAGTGGAGTGAATGTGCCCAGGCTGAATGGGAGTCAATGTGCCTAGACAGAGTGGAGTGAATGTGCCCGGCCGCCGGAGCCCGAAACGTGCGTTTCCCCATTGCCTTGAATGGGCGCGGAGAGAGGGGGGCGCTTTTATGCTCGTGGCGCTGGCACCGTTGCGCCAAAGCGTCAAGTGTCACACCTCCCCGTGCTCGGGGCGGCCCCTTGGAGCTAACTGGCTGGGTCTGGAGGGGCTGCGAGGCCGCCCAGGAGAACGGGTCCAAACCGCGTTCTGATCGGACGAGAATTGAGGGCGGGACACAGTTCCGCGGTTCACTTTCCGCCGGGGCAAAAGGCCTATAACTTGCGGCGGGAGGGCTTAAGAGTGGGCCCCCGCGAGTCGGGTGGAGAGCCGGGTGTGGAGAGGAGTAGCGGAGGTTCCCAGTCAGAGTGGGAGTGGAGGTTCCTGGGCAGAGTGGGACTGGAAGTGCCCAGGCTGAGTGGAGTGAATGTGCCCTGGCAGAGTGGGATTGGAAGTGCCCAGGCTGAGTGGAGTGAATGTGCCCAGGCTGAGTGGAGTGGAGGTGCCCTGGCTGAGTGGAGTTGGGGTTCCCTGGCAGAGTGGGACTGGAAGTGCCAAGGCTGAGTGGAGTGAATGTGCCCAGGCTGAGTGGAGTGGAGGTGCCCAGGCCAAGTGGAGTGCAGGTTCCCAGGCAGAGTGGGACTGGAAGTGCCCAGGCGGAGTGGAGTGAATGTGCCCAGGCTGAATGGGACTCAATGTGCCTAGACAGAGTGGAGTGAATGTGCCCGGCCGCCGGAGCCCGAAACGTGCGTTTCCCCATTGCCTTGAATGGGCGCGGAGAGAGGGGGGCGCTTTTATGCTCGTGGCGCTGGCACCGTTGCGCCAAAGCGTCAAGTGTCACACCTCCCCGTGCTCGGGGCGGCCCCTTGGAGCTAACTGGCTGGGTCTGGAGGGGCTGCGAGGCCGCCCAGGAGAACGGGTCCAAACCGCGTTCCGATCGGACGAGAATTGAGGGCGGGACACAGTTCCGCGGTTCACTTTCCGCCCGGGCAAAGGGCCTATAACTTGCGGCGGGAGGGCTTAAGAGTGGGCCCCCGCGAGTCGGGTGGAGAGCCGGGTGTGGAGAGGAGTAGCGGAGGTTCCCAGTCAGAGTGGGAGTGGAGGTTCCTGGGCAGAGTGGGACTGGAAGTGCCCAGGCTGAGTGGAGTGAATGTGCCCTGGCTGAGTGGAGTGAATGTGCCCAGGCTGAGTGGAGTGAATGTGCCCAGGCTTAGTGGAGTAAATGTGCCCAGGCTGAGTGGAGAGAATGTGCCCAGGCTGAGTGGATTGGAGGTGCCCAGGCTGAGTGGAGTGCAGGTTCCCAGGCAGAGTGGGACTGGAAGTGCCCAGGCTGAGTGGAGTGAATGTGCCCAGGCTGAGTGGAGTGAATGATCCCAGGATGAATGGGAGTCATTGTGCCTAGACAGAGTGGAGTGAATGTGCCCAGGCTGAGTGGAGTGGAGGTGCCCAGGCTGAGTGGAGTTGGGGTTCCCAGGCAGAGAGGGACTGGAAGTGCCCTGGCTGAGTGGAGTGAATGTGCCCAGGCTGCGTGGAGTGGAGGTTCCCAGGCTGAGTGGAGTGCAGGCTCCCAGCAGAGTGGGACTGGAAGTGCCCTGGCTGAGTGGAGTGAATGTGCCCAGGCTGCGTGGAGTGGAGGTTCCCAGGCTGAGTGGAGTGCAGGTTCCCAGCAGAGTGGGATTGGAAGTACCCAGGCTGAGTGGAGTGGAGGTGCCCAGGCTGAGTGGAGTGCAGGTTCCCAGGCAGAGTGGGATTGGAAGTGCCCAGGCTGAGTGGAGTGAATGTGCCCAGGCTGAGTGGAGTGGAGGTGCCCAGGCTGAGTGGAGTTGGGGTTCCCTGGCAGAGTGGGACTGGAAGTGCCCAGGCTGAGTGGAGTGAATGTGCCCTGGCTGAGTGGTGTGAATGTGGCCAGGCTAAGTGGAGTGGAGGTGCCCAGGCTGAGTGGAGTGCAGGCACCCAGGCAGAGTGGGATTGGAAGTGCCCAGGCTGAGTGGAGTGAATGTGCCCAGGCTGAGTGGAGTGGAGGTGCCCAGGCCGAGTGGAGTGCAGGTTCCCAGGCAGAGTGGGACTGGAAGTGCCCAGGCTGAGTGGAGTGAATGTGCCCAGGCTGAGTGGAGTGGAGGTGCCCAGGCTGAGTGGAGTTGGGGTTCCCTGGCAGAGTGGGACTGGAAGTGCCAAGGCTGAGTGGAGTGAATGTGCCCAGGCTGAGTGGAGTGGAGATGCCCAGGCCGAGTGGAGTGCAGGTTCCCAGGCAGAGTGTGACTGAAAGTGCCCAGGCTGAGTGGAGTGAATGTGCCCAGGCTGAATGGAGTGGAGGTGCCCAGGCTGAGTGGAGGTGCCCAGGCTGAGTGGAGTGCAGGTTCCCAGGCAGAGTGGGATTGGAAGTGCCCAGGCTGAGTGGAGTGAATGTGCCCAGGCTGAGTGGAGTGGAGGTGCCCAGGCTCAGTGGAGTGGAGGCTCCCAGGCAGAGTGGGATTGGAAGTGCCCAGGCTGAGTGGAGTGAATGTGCCCAGGCTGAGTGGAGTGGAGGTGCCCAGGCAGAGTGGGATTGGAAGTGCCCAGGCTGAGTGGAGTGAATGTGCCCAGGCTGAGTGGAGTGGAGGTGCCCAGGCTGAGTGGAGTTGGGGTTCCCTGGCAGAGTGGGACTGGAAGTGCCAAGGCTGAGTGGAGTGAATGTGCCCAGGCTGAGTGGAGTGGAGGTGCCCAGGCCGAGTGGAGTGCAGGTTCCCAGGCAGAGTGGGACTGGAAGTGCCCAGTCGGAGTGGAGTGAATGTGCCCAGGCTGAATGGAGTGGAGGTGCCCAGGCTGAGTGGAGTGCAGGTTCCCTGGCTGAGTGGGATTGGAAGTGCCCAGGCTGAGTGCAGTGAATGTGCCCAGGCTGAGTGGAGTGGAGGTGCCAGGCTGAGTGGAGTTGGGGTTCCCTGGCAGAGTGGGACTGGAAGTGCCAAGGCTGAGTGGAGTGAATGTACCCAGGCTGAGTGGAGTGGAGGTGCCCAGGCTGAGTGGAGTGCAGGTTCCCAGCAGAGTAGGACTGGAAGTGCCCAGGCTGTGTGGAGTGAATGTGCCCAGGCTGAGTGGAGTGAATGTGCCCAGGCAGAGTGGAGTGAATGTGCCGAGGCTGAGTGGAGTGGAGGTGCCCAGGCTGAGTGGAGTGCAGGTTCCCAGGTAGAGTGGGATTGGAAGTGCCCAGGCTGAGTGGAGTGAATGTGCCCAGGCTGAGTGGAGTGGAGGTGCCCAGGCCGAGTGGAGTGCAGTTTCCCAGGCAGAGTGGGAAGTGCCCAGGCGGAGTGGAGTGAATGTGCCCAGGCTGAATGGGAGTCAATGTGCCTAGAGAGAGTGGAGTGAATTTGCCCGGCCGCCGGAGCCCGAAACGTGCGTTTCCCCATTGCCTTGAATGGGCGCGGAGAGAGGGGGGCGCTTTTTGGCTCGTGGCGCGGGCACCGTTGCGCCAAAGCGTCAAGTGTCACACCTCCCCGTGCTCGGGGCGGCCACTTGGAGCTAACTGGCTGGGTCTGGAGGGGCTGCGAGACCGCCCAGGAGAACGGGTCCAAACCGCGTTCCGATCGGACGAGAATTGAGGGCGGGACACAGTTCCGCGGTTCACGTTCCGCCTGGGCAAAGGGCCTATAACTTGCGGCGGGAGGGCTTAAGAGTGGGCCCCCGCGAGTCGGGTGGAGAGCCGGGGGTGGAGAGGAGTAGCGGAGGTTCCCAGTCAGAGTGGGAGTGGAGGTTTTTGGGCAGAGTGGGACTGGAAGTGCCCAGGCTGAGTGGAGTGAATGTGCCCTGGCTGAGTGGAGTGAATGTGCCCAGGCTGAGTGGAATGAATGTGCCCAGGCTGAGTGGAGTGAATGTGCCCAGGCTGAGTGGAGAGAATGTGCCCAGGCTGAGTGGATTGGAGGTGCCCAGGCTGAGTGGAGTGCAGGTTCCCAGGCAGAGTGGGACTGGAAGTGCCCAGGCTGAGTGGAGTGAATGTGCCCAGGCTGAGTGGAGTGAATGTTCCCAGGCTGAATGGGAGTCAATGTGCCTAGACAGAGTGGAGTGAATGTGCCCAGGCTGAGTGGAGTGGAGGTGCCCAGGCTGAGTGGAGTTGGGGTTCCCAGGCAGAGAGGGACTGGAAGTGCCCAGGCTGAGTGGAGTGAATGTGCCCAGGCTGAGTGGAGTGAATGTTCCCAGGCTGAATGGGAGTCAATGTGCCTAGACAGAGTGGAGTGAAATTGCCCAGGCTGAGTGGAGTGGAGGTGCCCAGGCTGAGTAGAGTTGGGGTTCCCAGGCAGAGAGGGACTGGAAGTGCCCAGGCTGAGTGGAGTGAATGTGCCCAGGCTGCGTGGAGTGGAGGTTCCCAGGCTGAGTGGAGTGCAGGTTCCCAGCAGAGTGGGACTGGAAGTGCCCAGGCTGAGTGGAGTGAATGTGCCCAGGCTGAGTGGAGTGAATGTGCCCAGGCTGAGTGGAGTGAATGTGCCCAGGCTGAGTGGAGTGGAGGTGCCCAGGCTGAGTGGAAGGCAGGTTCCCATGCAGAGTGGGACTGGAAGTGCCCAGGCTGAGTGGAGTGAATGTGCCCTGGCTGAGTGGAGTGAATGTGCCCAGGCTGAGTGGAGTGAATGTGCCCAGGCTGAGTGGAGTGAATGTGCCCAGGCTGAGTGGAGAGAATGTGCCCAGGCTGAGTGGATTGGAGGTGCCCAGGCTGAGTGGAGTGCAGGTTCCCAGGCAGAGTGGGACTGGAAGTGCCCAGGCTGAGTGGAGTGAATGTGCCCAGGCTGAGTGGAGTGAATGTTCCCAGGCTGAATGGGAGTCAATGTGCCTAGACAGAGTGGAGTGAATGTGCCCAGGCTGAGTGGAGTGGAGGTGCCCAGGCTGAGTGGAGTTGGGGTTCCCAGGCAGAGAGGGACTGGAAGTGCCCAGGCTGAGTGGAGTGAATGTGCCCAGGCTGAGTGGAGTGAATGTTCCCAGGCTGAATGGGAGTCAATGTGCCTAGACAGAGTGGAGTGAATGTGCCCAGGCTGAGTGGAGTGGAGGTTCCCAGGCTGAGTGGAGTGCAGGTTCCCAGCAGAGTGGGACTGGAAGTGCCCAGGCTGAGTGGAGTGAATGTGCCCAGGCTGAGTGGAGTGAATGTGCCCAGGCTGAGTGGAGTGAATGTGCCCAGTCTGAGTGGAGTGGAGGTGCCCAGGCTGAGTGGAAGGCAGGTTCCCAGGCAGAGTGGGACTGGAAGTGCCCAGGCTGAGTGGAGTGAATGTCCCCAGGCTGAGTGGAGTGCATGTGCCCAGGCTGAGTGGAGTGCAGGTTCCCAGGCAGAGTGGGATTGGAAGTGCCCAGGCTGAGTGGAGTGAATATGCCCAGGCTGAGTGGAGTGGAGGTGCCCAGGCCGAGTGGAGTGCAGGTTCCCAGGCAGAGTGGGACTGGAAGTGCCCAGGCTGAGTGGAGTGAATGTGCCCAGGCTGAGTGGAGTGGAGGTGCCCAGGCTGAGTGGAGTTGGGGTTCCCTGGCAGAGTGGGACTGGAAGTGCCAAGGGTGAGTGGAGTGAATGTGCCCAGGCCGAGTGGACTGCAGGTTCCCAGGCTGAGTGGAGTGGAGGTGCCCAGGCTGAGTGGAGTGCAGGTTCCCAGGCAGAGTGGGACTGGAAGTGCCCAGGCTGAGTCCAGTGAATGTGCCCAGGCTGAATGGAGTGGAGGTGCCCAGGCAGAGTGGGAGTGGAGGTTCCTGGGCAGAGTGGGATTGGAAGTGCCCAGGCTGAGTGGAGTGAACGTGCCCAGGCTGAGTGGAGTGCAGGTTCCCAGGCAGAGTGGGAAGTGCCCAGGCTGAGTGGAGTGAATGTGCCCAGGCTGAGTGGAGTGAATGTGCCCAGGCTGATTGGAGTGAATGTGCCCAGGCTGAGTGGAGTGGAGGTGCCCAGGCTGAGTGGAGTGAATGTCCCCAGGCTGAGTGGAGTGCATGTGCCCAGGCTGAGTGGAGTGCAGGTTCCCAGGCAGAGTGGGATTGGAAGTGCCCAGGCTGAGTGGAGTGAATGTGCCCAGGCTGAGTGGATTGGAGGTGCCCAGGCTGAGTAGAGTGCAGGTTCCCAGGCAGAGTGGAGTGCAGGTTCCCAGGCAGAGTGGGATTGGAAGTGCCCAGGCTGAGTGGAGTGAATGTGCCCAGGCTGAGTGGAGAAAATGTGCCCAGGCTGAGTGGAGTGAATGTGTCCAGGCTGAGTGGAGTGGAGGTGCCCAGGCTGAGTGGAGTGCAGGTTCCCAGGCAGAGTGGGATTGGAAGTGCCCAGGCTGAGTGGAGTGAATGTACCCAGGCTGAGTGGAGTGGAGGTGCCCAGGCTGAGTGGAGTGAATGTCCCCAGGCTGAGTGGAGTGCATGTGCCCAGGCTGAGTGGAGTGCAGGTTCCCAGGCAGAGTGGGATTGGAAGTGCCCAGGCTGAGTGGAGTGAATGTGCCCAGGCTGAGTGGATTGGAGGTGCCCAGGCTGAGTGGAGTGCAGGTTCCCAGGCAGAGTGGAGTGCAGGTTCCCAGGCAGAGTGGGATTGGAAGTGCCCAGGCTGAGTGGAGTGAATGTGCCCAGGCTGAGTGGAGAAAATGTGCCCAGGCTGAGTGGAGTGAATGTGTCCAGGCTGAGTGGAGTGGAGGTGCCCAGGCTGAGTGGAGTGCAGGTTCCCAGGCAGAGTGGGATTGGAAGTGCCCAGGCTGAGTGGAGTGAATGTACCCAGGCTGAGTGGAGTGCAGGTGCCCAGGCTGAGTGGAGTGCAGGTTCCCAGGCAGAGTGGGATTGGAAGTGCCCAGGCTGAGTGGAGTCAATGTCCCCAGGCTGAGTGGAGTGAAAGTCCCCAGGCTGAGTGGAGTGCATGTGCCCAGGCTGAGTGGAGTGCAGGTTCCCAGGCAGAGTGGGATTGGAAGTGCCCAGGCTGAGTGGAGTGAATGTGCCCAGGCTGAGTGGAGTGGAGGTGCCCAGGCCGAGTGGAGTGCAGGTTCCCAGGCAGAGTGGGACTGGAAATGCCCAGGCAGAGTGGAGTGAATGTGCCCAGGCTCAATGGGAGTCAATGTGCCTAGACAGAGTGGAGTGAATGTGCCCGGCCGCCGGAGCCCGAAACGTGCGTTTCCCCATTGCCTTGAATGGGTGCGGAGAGAGGGGGGCGCTTTTTGGCTCGTGGCGCGGGCACCGTTGCGCCAAAGCGTCAAGTGTCACACCTCCCCGTGCTCGGGGCGGCCCCTTGGAGCTAACTGGCCGGGTCTGGAGGGGCTGCGAGGCCGCCCAGGAGAACGGGTCCAAACCGCGTTCCGATCGGACAAGAATTGAGGGCGGGGCACAGTTCCGCGGTTCACTTTCCGCCCGGGCAAAGGGCCTATAACTTGCGGCGGGAGGGCTTAAGAGTGGATCCCCGCGAGTCGGGTTGAGAGCCGGGTGTGGAGAGGAGTAGCGGAGGTTCCCAGGCAGAGTTGGAGTGGAGGTTCCTGGGCAGAGTGGGACTGGAAGTGCCCAGGCTGAGTGGAGTGAATGTGCCCAGGCTGAGTGGAGTGAATGTGCCCAGGCTGAGTGGAGTGAATGTGCCCAGGCTGTGTGGATTGGAGGTGCCCAGGCTGAGTGGAGTGCAGGTTCCCAGGCAGAGTGGGACTGGGAGTGCCCAGGCTGAGTCCAGTGAATGTGCCCAGGCTGAATGGATTGGAGGTGCCCAGGCAGAGTGGGAGTGGAGGTTCCTGGGCAGAGTGGGATTGGAAGTGCCCAGGCTGAGTGGAGTGAATGTGCCCAGGCTGAGTGGAGTGAATGTGCCCAGGCTGATTGGAGTGAATGTGCCCAGGCTGAGTGGAGTGGAGGTGCCCAGGCTGAGTGGAGTGAATGTCCCCAGGCTGAGTGGAGTGCATGTGCCCAGGCTGAGTGGAGTGCAGGTTCCCAGGCAGAGTGCGATTGGAAGTGCCCAGGCTGAGTGGAGTGAATATGCCGAGGCTGAGTGGAGTGGAGTTGCCGAGGCTGAGTGGAGTGAATGTGCCCAGGCTGAGTGGATTGGAGGTGCCCAGGCTGAGTGGAGTGCAGGTTCCCAGGCAGAGTGGAGTGCAGGTTCCCAGGCAGAGTGGGATTGGAAGTGCCCAGGCTGAGTGGAGTGAATGTGCCCAGGCTGAGTGGAGAAAATGTGCCCAGGCTGAGTGGAGTGAATGTGTCCAGGCTGAGTGGAGTGGAGGTGCCCAGGCTGAGTGGAGTGCAGGTTCCCAGGCAGAGTGGGATTGGAAGTGCCCAGGCTGAGTGGAGTGAATGTACCCAGGCTGAGTGGAGTGCAGGTGCCCAGGCTGAGTGGAGTGCAGGTTCCCAGGCAGAGTGGGATTGGAAGTGCCCAGGCTGAGTGGAGTCAATGTCCCCAGGCTGAGTGGAGTGAAAGTCCCCAGGCTGAGTGGAGTGCATGTGCCCAGGCTGAGTGGAGTGCAGGTTCCCAGGCAGAGTGGGATTGGAAGTGCTCAGGCTGAGTGGAGTGAATGTGCCCAGGCTGAGTGGAGTGCAGGTGCCCAGGCTGAGTGGAGTGCAGGTTCCCAGGCAGAGTGGGATTGGAAGTGCCCAGGCTGAGTGGAGTCAATGTCCCCAGGCTGAGTGGAGTGAAAGTCCCCAGGCTGAGTGGAGTGCATGTGCCCAGGCTGAGTGGAGTGCAGGTTCCCAGGCAGAGTGGGATTGGAAGTGCTCAGGCTGAGTGGAGTGAATGTGGCCAGGCTGAGTGGAGTGGAGGTGCCCAGGCTGAGTGGAGTGCAGGCACCCAGGCAGAGTGGGATTGGAAGTGCCCAGGCTGAGTGGAGTGAATAATGCCCAGGCTGAGTGGAGTGGAGGTGCCCAGGCCGAGTGGAGTGCAGGTTCCCAGGCAGAGTGGGACTGGAAGTGCCCAGGCTGAGTGGAGTGAATGTGCCCAGGCTGAGTGGAGTGGAGGTGCCCAGGCTGAGTGGAGTTGGGGTTCCCTGGCAGAGTGGGACTGGAAGTGCCAAGGCTGAGTGGAGTGAATTTGCCCAGGCTGAGTGGAGTGGAGATGCCCAGGCCGAGTGGAGTGCAGGTTCCCAGGCAGAGTGTGACTGAAAGTGCCCAGGCTGAGTGGAGTGAATGTGCCCAGGCTGAATGGAGTGGAGGTGCCCAGGCTGAGTGGAGGTGCCCAGGCTGAGTGGAGTGCAGGTTCCCAGGCAGAGTGGGATTGGAAGTGCCCAGGCTGAGTGGAGTGAATGTGCCCAGGCTGAGTGGAGTGGAGGTGCCCAGGCCGAGTGGAGTGCAGGTTCCCAGGCAGAGTGGGACTGGAAGTGCCCAGGCGGAGTGGAGTGAATGTGCCCAGGCTGAATGGTAGTCAATGTGCCTAGACAGAGTGGAGTGAATGTGCCCGGCCGCCGGAGCCCGAAACGTGCGTTTCCCCATTGCCTTGAATGGGCGCGGAGAGAGGGGGGCGCTTTTTGGCTCGAGGCGCGGGCACCGTTGCGCCAAAGCGTCAAGTGTCACACCTCCCCGTGCTCGGGGCGGCCCCTTGGAGCTAACTGGCTGGGTCTGGAGGGGCTGCGAGGCCGCCCAGGAGAACGGGTCCAAACCGCGTTCCGATCGGATGAGAATTGAGGGCGGGACACAGTTCCGCGGTTCACTTTCCGCCCGGGCAAAGGGCCTATAACTTGCGGCGGGAGGGCTTAAGAGTGGGCCCCCGCGAGTCGGGTGGAGAGCCGGGTGTGGAGAGGAGTAGCGGAGGTTCCCAGTCAGAGTGGGAGTGGAGGTTCCTGGGCAGAGTGGGACTGGAAGTGCCCAGGCTGAGTGGAGTGGAGATGCCCAGGCCGAGTGGAGTGCAGGTTCCCAGGCAGAGTGTGACTGAAAGTGCCCAGGCTGAGTGGAGTGAATGTGCCCAGGCTGAATGGAGTGGAGGTGCCCAGGCTGAGTGGAGGTGCCCAGGCTGAGTGGAGTGCAGGTTCCCAGGCAGAGTGGGACTGGAAGTGCCGAGGCGGAGTGGAGTGAATGTGCCCAGGCTGAGTGGAGTGGAGGTGCCCAGGCTGAGTGGAGAGAATGTGCCCAGGCTGAGTGGATTGGAGGTGCCCAGGCTGAGTGGAGTGCAGGTTCCCAGGCAGAGTGGGACTGGAAGTGCCCAGGCTGAGTGGAGTGAATGTGCCCAGGCTGAGTGGAGTGAATGATCCCAGGATGAATGGGAGTCATTGTGCCTAGACAGAGTGGAGTGAATGTGCCCAGGCTGAGTGGAGTGGAGGTGCCCAGGCTGAGTGGAGTTGGGGTTCCCAGGCAGAGAGGGACTGGAAGTGCCCTGGCTGAGTGGAGTGAATATGCCCAGGCTGCGTGGAGTGGAGGTTCCCAGGCTGAGTGGAGTGCAGGTTCCCAGCAGAGTGGGATTGGAAGTACCCAGGCTGAGTGGAGTGGAGGTGCCCAGGCTGAGTGGAGTGCAGGTTCCCAGGCAGAGTGGGATTGGAAGTGCCCAGGCTGAGTGGAGTGAATGTGCCCAGGCTGAGTGGAGTGGAGGTGCCCAGGCTGAGTGGAGTTGGGGTTCCCTGGCAGAGTGGGACTGGAAGTGCCAAGGCTGAGTGGAGTGAATGTACCCAGGCTGAGTGGAGTGGAGGTGCCCAGGCTGAGTGGAGTGCTGGTTCCCAGGCAGAGTGGGATTGGAAGTTCCCAGGCTGAGTGGAGTGAATGTCCCCAGGCTGAGTGGATTGCATGTGCCCAGGCTGAGTGGAGTGCAGGTTCCCTGGCAGAGTGGGATTGGAAGTGCCCAGGCTGAGTGGAGTGAATGTGCCCAGGCTGACTGGAGTGGAGGTGCCCAGGCCGAGTGGAGTGCAGGTTCCCAGGCAGAGTGGGACTGGAAGTGCCCAGGCGGAGTGGAGTGAATGTGCCCAGGCTGAATGGGAGTCAATGTGCCTAGACAGAGTGGAGTGAATGTGCCCGGCCGCCGGAGCCCGAAACGTGCGTTTCCCCATTGCCTTGAATGGGCGCGGAGAGAGGGGGGGCGCTTTTTGGCTCGTGGCGCGGGCACCGTTGCGCCAAAGCGTCAAGTGTCACACCTCCCCGTGCTCGGGGCGGCCCCTTGGAGCTAACTGGCTGGGTCTGGAGGGGCTGCGAGGCCACCCAGGAGAACGGGTCCAAACCGCGTTCCGATCGGACGAGAATTGAGGGCGGGACACAGTTCCGCGGTTCACTTTCCGCCCGGGCAAAGGGCCTATAACTTGCGGCGGGAGGGCTTAAGAGTGGGCCCCCGCGAGTCGGGATGAGAGCCGGGTGTGGAGAGGAGTAGCGGAGGTTCCCAGTCAGAGTGGGAGTGGAGGTTCCTGGGCAGAGTGAGACTGGAAGTGCCCAGGCTGAGTGGAGTGAATGTGCCCTGGCTGAGTGGAGTGAATGTGCCCAGGCTGAGTGGAGTGAATGTGCCCAGGCTGAGTGGAGTGAATGTGCCCAGGCTGAGTGGAGAGAATGTGCCCAGGCTGAGTGGATTGGAGGTGCCCAGGCTGAGTGGAGTGCAGGTTCCCAGGCAGAGTGGGACTGGAAGTGCCCAGGCTGAGTGGAGTGAATGTGCCCAGGCTGAGTGGAGTGAATGATCCCAGGCTGAATGGAGTGGAGGTGCCCAGGCTGAGTGGAGTGGAGGTGCCCAGGCTGAGTGGAGTTGGGGTTCCCAGGCAGTGAGGGACTGGAAGTGCCCTGGCTGAGTGGAGTGAATGTGCCCAGGCAGCGTGGAGTGGAGGTTCCCAGGCTGAGTGGATTGCATGTGCCCAGGCTGAGTGGATTGCATGTGCCCAGGCTGAGTGGAGTGCAGGTTCCCTGGCAGAGTGGGATTGGAAGTGCCCAGGCTGAGTGGAGAGAATGTGCCCAGGCTGAGTGGATTGGAGGTGCCCAGGCTGAGTGGAGTGCAGGTTCCCAGGCAGAGTGTGACTGAAAGTGCCCAGGCTGAGTGGAGTGAATGTGCCCAGGCTGAATGGAGTGGAGGTGCCCAGGCTGAGTGGAGGTGCCCAGGCTGAGTGGAGTGCAGGTTCCCAGGCAGAGTGGGATTGGAAGTGCCCAGGCTGAGTGGAGTGAATGTGCCCTGGCTGAGTGGAGTGAATGTGCCCAGGCTGAGTGGCGTGGAGGTGCCCAGGCTGAGTAGAGTGCAGGCACCCAGGCAGAGTGGGATTGGAAGTGCCCAGGCTGAGTGGAGTGAATGTGCCCAGGCTGAGTGGAGTGGAGGTGCCCAGGCCGAGTGGAGTGCAGGTTCCCAGGCAGAGTGGGACTGGAAGTGCCCAGGCTGAGTGGAGTGAATGTGCCCAGGCTGAGTGGAGTGGAGGTGCCCAGGCTGAGTGGAGTGAATGTGCCCAGGCTGAGTGGAGTGGAGTTGCCCAGGCCGAGTGGAGTGCAGGTTCCCAGGCAGAGTGGGACTGAAAGTGCCCAGGCTGAGTGGAGTGAATGTGCCCAGGCTGAATGGAGTGGAGGTGCCCAGGCTGAATGGAGTGCAGGTTCCCTGGCAGAGTGGGATTGGAAGTGCCCAGGCTGAGTGGAGTGAATGTGCCCAGGCTGAGTGGAGTGGAGGTGCCCAGGCTGAGTGGAGTTGGGGTTCCCTGGCAGAGTGGGACTGGAAGTGCCAAGGCTGAGTGGAGTGAAGGTACCCAGGCTGAGTGGAGTGGAGGTGCCCAGGCTGAGTGGAGTGCAGGTTCCCAGCAGAGTGGGACTGGAAGTGCCCAGGCTGAGTGGAGTGAATGTGCCCAGGCTGAATGGAGTGGAGGTGCCCAAACTGAGTGGAGGTGCCCAGGCTGAGTGGAGTGCAGGTTCCCAGGCAGAGTGGGATTGGAAGTGCCCAGGCTGAGTGGAGTGAATGTACCCAGGCTGAGTGGAGTGGAGGGGCCCAGGCTGAGTGGAGTGCAGGTTCCCAGGCAGAGTGGGATTGGAAGTGCCAAGGCTGAGTGGAGTGAATGTGCCCAGGCTGAGTGGAGTGGAGGTGCCCAGGCTGAGTAGAGTTGGGGTTGGGGTTGGCTCGTGGCGCGGTCACCGTTGCGCCAAAGCGTCAAGTGTCACACCTCCCCGTGCTCGGGGCGGCCCCTTGGAGCTAACTAGCGAGGTTTGGAGGGGCTGCGAGGCCGCCCAGGAGAACGGGTCCAAACCGCGTTCCGATCGGACGAGAATTGAGGGCGGGACACAGTTCCGCGGTTCACTTTCCGCCCGGGCAAATGGCCTATAACTTGCGGCGGGAGGGCTTAAGAGTGGGCCCCCGCGAGTCGGGTGGAGAGCCGGGTGTGGAGAGGAGTAGCGGAGGTTCCCAGTCAGAGTGGGAGTGGAGGTTCCTGGGCAGAGTGGGACTGGAAGTGCCCAGGCTGAGTGGAGTGAATGTGCCCTGGCTGAGTGGATTGAATGTGGCCAGGCTGAGTGGAGTGGAGGTGCCCAGGCTGAGTGGAGTGCAAGCACCCAGGCAGAGTGGGATTGGTATTGCCCAGGCTGAGTGGAGTGAATGTGCCCAGGCTGAGTGGAGTGGAGGTGCCCAGGCTGAGTGGATTTGGGGTTCCCTGGCAGAGTGGGACTGGAAGTGCCAAGGCTGAGTGGAGTGAATGTGCCCAGGCTGAGTGGAGTGGAGGTGCCCAGGCCGAGTGGAGTGCAGGTTCCCAGGCAGAGTGGGATTGACAGTCCCCAGGCTGAGTGGAGTGAATGTGCCCAGGCTGAATGGAGTGGAGGTGCCGAGGCTGAGTGGAGTGCAGGTTCCCTGGCAGAGTGGGATTGGAAGTGCCCAGGCTGAGTGCAGTGAATGTGCCCAGGCTGAGTGGAGTGGAGGTGCCCAGGCTGAGTGGAGTTGGGGTTCCCTGGCAGAGTGGGACTGGAAGTGCGAAGGCTGAGTGGAGTGAATGTACCCAGGCTGAGTGGAGTGAATGTGCCCAGGCTGAGTGGAGTGCAGGTTCCCAGCAGAGTGGGACTGGAAGTGCCCAGGCTGAGTGGAGTGAATGTGCCCAGGCTGAGTGGAGTGAATGTGCCCAAGCAGAGTGGAGTGAATGTGCCCAGGCTGAGTGGAGTGGAGGTGCCCAGGCTGAGTGGAGTGCAGGTTCCCAGGCAGAGTGGGTTTGGAAGTGCCCAGGCTGAGTGGAGTGAATGTGCCCAGGCTGAGTGGAGTGGAGGTGCCCAGGCCGAGTGGAGTGGAGGTGCCCAGGCTGAGTGGATTTGGGGTTCCCTGGCAGAGTGGGACTGGAAGTGCCAAGGCTGAGTGGAGTGAATGTGCCCAGGCTGAGTGGAGTGGAGGTGCCCAGGCCGAGTGGAGTGCAGGTTCCCAGGCAGAGTGGGATTGACAGTCCCCAGGCTGAGTGGAGTGAATGTGCCCAGGCTGAATGGAGTGGAGGTGCCGAGGCTGAGTGGAGTGCAGGTTCCCTGGCAGAGTGGGATTGGAAGTGCCCAGGCTGAGTGCAGTGAATGTGCCCAGGCTGAGTGGAGTGGAGGTGCCCAGGCTGAGTGGAGTTGGGGTTCCCTGGCAGAGTGGGACTGGAAGTGCGAAGGCTGAGTGGAGTGAATGTACCCAGGCTGAGTGGAGTGAATGTGCCCAGGCTGAGTGGAGTGCAGGTTCCCAGCAGAGTGGGACTGGAAGTGCCCAGGCTGAGTGGAGTGAATGTGCCCAGGCTGAGTGGAGTGAATGTGCCCAAGCAGAGTGGAGTGAATGTGCCCAGGCTGAGTGGAGTGGAGGTGCCCAGGCTGAGTGGAGTGCAGGTTCCCAGGCAGAGTGGGATTGGAAGTGCCCAGGCTGAGTGGAGTGAATGTGCCCAGGCTGAGTGGAGTGGAGGTGCCCAGGCCGAGTGGAGTGCAGGTTCCCAGGTAGAGTGGGACTGGAAGTGCCCAGGCGGAGTGGAGTGAATGTGCCCAGGCTGAATGGGAGTCAATGTGCCTAGACAGAGTGGAGTGAATGTGCCCAGGCTGAGTGGAGTGGAGGTGCCCAGGCTGAGTGGAGTTGGGGTTCCCAGGCAGAGAGGGACTGGAAGTGCCCTGGCTGAGTGGAGTGAATGTGCCCAGGCTGAATGGGAGTCAATGTGCCTAGACAGAGTGGAGTGAATGTGCCCGGCCGCCGGAGCCCGAAACGTGCGTTTCCCCATTGCCTTGAATGGGCGCGGAGAGAGGGGGGCGCTTTTTGGCTCGAGGCGCGGGCACCCTTTGCGCCAAAGCGTCAAGTGTCACACCTCCCCGTGCTCGGGGCGGCCCCTTGGAGCTAACTGGCTGGGTCTGGAGGGGCTGCGAGGCCGCCCAGGAGAACGGGTCCAAACCGCGTTCCGATCGGATGAGAATTGAGGGCGGGACACAGTTCCGCGGTTCACTTTCCGCCCGGGCAAAGGGCCTATAACTTGCGGCGGGAGGGCTTAAGAGTGGGCCCCCGCGAGTCGGGTGGAGAGCCGGGTGTGGAGAGGAGTAGCGGAGGTTCCCAGTCAGAGTGGGAGTGGAGGTTCCTGGGCAGAGTGGGACTGGAAGTGCCCAGGCAGAGTGGGAATGGAAGTGCCCAGGCTGAGTGGAGTGAATGTGGCCAGGCTGAGTGGAGTGGAGGTGCCCAGGCCGAGTGGAGTGCAGGTTCCCAGGCAGAGTGGGACTGGAAGTGCCGAGGCTGAGTGGAGTGAATGTGCCCAGGCTGAGTGGAGTGGAGGTGCCCAGGCTGAGTGGAGTTGGGGTTCCCTGGCAGAGTGGGACTGGAAGTGCCAAGGCTGAGTGGAGTGAATGTGCCCAGGCTGAGTGGAGTGGAGGTGCCCAGGCCGACTGGAGTGCAGGCACCCAGGCAGAGTGGGATTGGAAGTGCCCAGGCTGAGTGGAGTGAATGTGCCCAGGCTGAGTGGAGTGAATGTGCCCAAGCAGAGTGGAGTGAATGTGCCCAGGCTGAGTGGAGTGGAGGTGAAAAGGCTGAGTGGAGTGCAGGTTCCCAGGCAGAGTGGGATTGGAAGTGCCCAGGCTGAGTGGAGTGAATGTGCCCAGGCTGAGTGGAGTGGAGGTGCCCAGGCCGAGTGGAGTGCAGGTTCCCAGGTAGAGTGGGACTGGAAGTGCCCAGGCGGAGTGGAGTGAATGTGCCCAGGCTGAATGGGAGTCAATGTGCCTAGACAGAGTGGAGTGAATGTGCCCAGGCTGAGTGGAGTGGAGGTGCCCAGGCTGAGTGGAGTTGGGGTTCCCAGGCAGAGAGGGACTGGAAGTGCCCTGGCTGAGTGGAGTGAATGTGCCCAGGCTGAATGGGAGTCAATGTGCCTAGACAGAGTGGAGTGAATGTGCCCGGCCGCCGGAGCCCGAAACGTGCGTTTCCCCATTGCCTTGAATGGGCGCGGAGAGAGGGGGGCGCTTTTTGGCTCGAGGCGTGGGCACCCTTTGCGCCAAAGCGTCAAGTGTCACACCTCCCCGTGCTCGGGGCGGCCCCTTGGAGCTAACTGGCTGGGTCTGGAGGGGCTGCGAGGCCGCCCAGGAGAACGGGTCCAAACCGCGTTCCGATCGGACGAGAATTGAGGGCGGGACACAGTTCCGCGGTTCACTTTCCGCCCGGGCAAAGGGCCTATAACTTGCGGCGGGAGGGCTTAAGAGTGGGCCCCCGCGAGTCGGGTGGAGAGCCGGGTGTGGAGAGGAGTAGCGGAGGTTCCCAGTCAGAGTGGGAGTGGAGGTTCCTGGGCAGAGTGGGAATGGAAGTGCCCAGGCTGAGTGGAGTGAATGTGCCCAGGCTGAATGGAGTGGAGGTGCCGAGGCTGAGTGGAGTGCAGGTTCCCTGGCAGAGTGGGATTGGAAGTGCCCAGGCTGAGTGCAGTGAATGTGCCCAGGCTGAGTGGAGTGGAGGTGCCCAGGCTGAGTGGAGTTGGGGTTCCCTGGCAGAGTGGGACTGGAAGTGCCAAGGCTGAGTGGAGTGAATGTACCCAGGCTGAGTGGAGTGAATGTGCCCAGGCTGAGTGGAGTGCAGGTTCCCAGCAGAGTGGGACTGGAAGTTCCCAGGCTGAGTGGAGTGAATGTGCCCAGGCTGAGTGGAGTGAATGTGCCCAAGCAGAGTGGAGTGAATGTGCCCAGGCTGAGTGGAGTGGAGGTGCCCAGGCTGAGTGGAGTGCAGGTTCCCAGGCAGAGTGGGATTGGAAGTGCCCAGGCTGAGTGGAGTGAATGTGCCCAGGCTGAGTGGAGTGGAGGTGCCCAGGCCGAGTGGAGTGCAGGTTCCCAGGTAGAGTGGGACTGGAAGTGCCCAGGCGGAGTGGAGTGAATGTGCCCAGGCTGAATGGGAGTCAATGTGCCTAGACAGAGTGGAGTGAATGTGCCCAGGCTGAGTGGAGTGGAGGTGCCCAGGCTGAGTGGAGTTGGGGTTCCCAGGCAGAGAGGGACTGGAAGTGCCCTGGCTGAGTGGAGTGAATGTGCCCAGGCTGAATGGGAGTCAATGTGCCTAGACAGAGTGGAGTGAATGTGCCCGGCCGCCGGAGCCCGAAACGTGCGTTTCCCCATTGCCTTGAATGGGCGCGGAGAGAGGGGGGCGCTTTTTGGCTCGAGGCGTGGGCACCCTTTGCGCCAAAGCGTCAAGTGTCACACCTCCCCGTGCTCGGGGCGGCCCCTTGGAGCTAACTGGCTGGGTCTGGAGGGGCTGCGAGGCCGCCCAGGAGAACGGGTCCAAACCGCGTTCCGATCGGATGAGAATTGAGGGCGGGACACAGTTCCGCGGTTCACTTTCCGCCCGGGCAAAGGGCCTATAACTTGCGGCGGGAGGGCTTAAGAGTGGGCCCCCGCGAGTCGGGTGGAGAGCCGGGTGTGGAGAGGAGTAGCGGAGGTTCCCAGTCAGAGTGGGAGTGGAGGTTCCTGGGCAGAGTGGGACTGGAAGTGCCCAGGCTGAGTGGAGTGAATGTGCCCTGGCTGAGTGGAGTGAATGTGGCCAGGCTGAGTGGAGTGGAGGTGCCCAGGCCGAGTGGAGTGCAGGTTCCCAGGCAGAGTGGGACTGGAAGTGCCCAGGCTGAGTGGAGTGAATGTGCCCAGGCTGAGTGGAGTGGAGGTGCCCAGGCTGAGTGGAGTTGGGGTTCCCTGGCAGAGTGGGACTGGAAGTGCCAAGGCTGAGTGGAGTGAATGTGCCCAGGCTGAGTGGAGTGGAGGTGCCCAGGCCGACTGGAGTGCAGGCACCCAGGCAGAGTGGGATTGGAAGTGCCCAGGCTGAGTGGAGTGAATGTGCCCAGGCTGAGTGGAGTGGAGGTGCCCAGGCTGAGTGGAGTTGGGGTTCCCTGGCAGAGTGGGACTGGAAGTGCCAAGGCTGAGTGGAGTGAATGTGCCCAGGCTGAGTGGAGTGGAGGTGCCCAGGCCGAGTGGAGTGCAGGTTTCCAGGCAGAGTGGGACTGGAAGTGCCGAGGCGGAGTGGAGTGAATGTGCCCAGGCTGAATGGGAGTCAATGTGCCTAGTCAGAGTGGAGTGAATGTGCCCGGCCGCCGGAGCCCGAAACGTGCGTTTCCCCATTGCCTTGAATGGGCGCGGAGAGAGGGGGGCGCTTTTTGGCTCGTGGCGCGGGCACCGTTGTGCCAAAGCGTCAAGTGTCACCCCTCCCCGTGCTCGGGGCGGCCCCTTGGAGCTAACTAGCGAGGTTTGGAGGGGCTGCGAGGCCGCCCAGGAGAACGGGTCCAAACCGCGTTCCGATCGGACGAGAATTGAGGGCGGGACACAGTTCCGCGGTTCACTTTCCGCCCGGGCAAATGGCCTATAACTTGCGGCGGGAGGGCTTAAGAGTGGGCCCCCGCGAGTCGGGTGGAGAGCCGGGTGTGGAGAGGAGTAGCGGAGGTTCCCAGTCAGAGTGGGAGTGGAGGTTCCTGGGCAGAGTGGGACTGGAAGTGCCCAGGCTGAGTGGAGTGAATGTGCCCTGGCTGAGTGGAGTGAATGTGGCCAGGCTGAGTGGAGTGGAGGTGCCCAGGCTGAGTGGAGTGCAAGCACCCAGGCAGAGTGGGATTGGTATTGCCCAGGCTGAGTGGAGTGAATGTGCCCAGGCTGAGTGGAGTGGAGGTGCCCAGGCTGAGTGGATTTGGGGTTCCCTGGCAGAGTGGGACTGGAAGTGCCAAGGCTGAGTGGAGTGAATGTGCCCAGGCTGAGTGGAGTGGAGGTGCCCAGGCTGAGTAGAGTTGGGGTTGGGGTTGGCTCGTGGCGCGGTCACCGTTGCGCCAAAGCGTCAAGTGTCACACCTCCCCGTGCTCGGGGCGGCCCCTTGGAGCTAACTAGCGAGGTTTGGAGGGGCTGCGAGGCCGCCCAGGAGAACGGGTCCAAACCGCGTTCCGATCGGACGAGAATTGAGGGCGGGACACAGTTCCGCGGTTCACTTTCCGCCCGGGCAAATGGCCTATAACTTGCGGCGGGAGGGCTTAAGAGTGGGCCCCCGCGAGTCGGGTGGAGAGCCGGGTGTGGAGAGGAGTAGCGGAGGTTCCCAGTCAGAGTGGGAGTGGAGGTTCCTGGGCAGAGTGGGACTGGAAGTGCCCAGGCTGAGTGGAGTGAATGTGCCCTGGCTGAGTGGAGTGAATGTGGCCAGGCTGAGTGGAGTGGAGGTGCCCAGGCTGAGTGGAGTGCAAGCACCCAGGCAGAGTGGGATTGGTATTGCCCAGGCTGAGTGGAGTGAATGTGCCCAGGCTGAGTGGAGTGGAGGTGCCCAGGCTGAGTGGATTTGGGGTTCCCTGGCAGAGTGGGACTGGAAGTGCCAAGGCTGAGTGGAGTGAATGTGCCCAGGCTGAGTGGAGTGGAGGTGCCCAGGCCGAGTGGAGTGCAGGTTCCCAGGCAGAGTGGGATTGACAGTCCCCAGGCTGAGTGGAGTGAATGTGCCCAGGAGAACGGGTCCAAACCGCGTTCCGATCGGACGAGAATTGAGGGCGGGACACAGTTCCGCGGTTCACTTTCCGCCCGGGCAAATGGCCTAGAACTTGCGGCGGGAGGGCTTAAGAGTGGGCCCCCGCGAGTCGGGTGGAGAGCCGGGTGTGGAGAGGAGTAGCGGAGGTTCCCAGTCAGAGTGGGAATGGAGATTCCTGGGCAGAGTGGGACTGGAAGTGCCCAGGCTGAGTGGAGTGAATGTGCCCTGGCTGAGTGGAGTGAATGTGGCCAGGCTGAGTGGAGTGGAGGTGCCCAGGCTGAGTGGAGTGCAGGCACCCAGGCAGAGTGGGATTGGAAGTGCCCAGGCTGAATGGAGTTGGGGTTCCCTGGCAGAGTGGAACTGGAAGTGCCAACGGTGAGTGGAGTGAATGTGCCCAGGCTGAGTGGAGTGGAGGTGCCCAGGCTGAGTGGAGTGCTGGTTCCCAGGCAGAGTGGGATTGGAAGTGCCCAGGCTGAGTGGAGTAATGTACCCAGGCTGAGTGGAGTGCAGGTGCCCAGGCTGAGAGGAGTGCAGGTTCCCAGGCAGAGTGGGATTGGAAGTGCCCAGGCTGAGTGGAGTGAATGTGCCCAGGCTGAGTGGAGTGGAGGTGCCCAGGCCGAGTGGAGTGCAGGTTCCCAGGCAGAGTGGGACTGGAAGTGCCCAGGCGGAGTGGAGTCAATGTGCCCAGGCTGAATGGGAGTCAATGTGCCTAGACAGAGTGGAGTGAATGTGCCCGGCCGCCGGAGCCCGAAACGTGCGTTTCCCCATTGCCTTGAATGGGCGCGGAGAGAGGGGGGCGCTTTTTGGCTCGTGGCGCGGGCACCGTTGCGCCAAAGCGTCAAGTGTCACACCTCCCCGTGCTCGGGGCGGCCCCTTGGAGCTAACTGGCTGGGTCTGGAGGGGCTGCGAGGCCGCCCAGGAGAACGGGTCCAAACCGCGTTCCGATCGGACGAGAATTGAGGGCGGGACACAGTTCCGCGGTTCACTTTCCGCCCGGGCAAAAGGCCTATAACTTGCGGCGGGAGGGCTTAAGAGTGGGCCCCCGCGAGTCGGGTGGAGAGCCGGGTGTGGAGAGGAGTAGCGGAGTTTCCCAGTCAGAGTGGGAGTGGAGGTTCCTGGGCAGAGTGGGACTGGAAGTGCCCAGGCTGAGTGGAGTGAATGTGCCCTGGCTGAGTGGAGTGAATGTGGCCAGGCTGAGTGGAGTGGAGGTGCCCAGGCTGAGTGGAGTGCAGGCACCCAGGCAGAGTGGGATTGGAAGTGCCCAGGCTGAGTGGAGTGAATGTGCCCAGGCTGAGTGGAGTGGAGATGCCCAGGCCGAGTGGAGTGCAGGTTCCCAGGCAGAGTGTGACTGAAAGTGCCCAGGCTGAGTGGAGTGAATGTGCCCAGGCTGAATGGAGTGGAGGTGCCCAGGCTGAGTGGAGGTGCCCAGGCTGAGTGGAGTGCAGGTTCCCAGGCAGAGTGGGATTGGAAGTGCCCAGGCTGAGTGGAGTGAATGTGCCCAGGCTGAGTGGAGTGGAGGTGCCCAGGCTCAGTGGAGTGGAGGCTCCCAGGCAGAGTGGGATTGGAAGTGCCCAGGCTGAGTGGAGTGAATGTGCCCAGGCTGAGTGGAGTGGAGGTGCCCAGGCAGAGTGGGATTGGAAGTGCCCAGGCTGAGTGGAGTGAATGTGCCCAGGCTGAGTGGAGTGGAGGTGCCCAGGCTCAGTGGAGTGGAGGCTCCCAGGCAGAGTGGGATTGGAAGTGCCCAGGCTGAGTGGAGTGAATGTGCCCAGGCTGAGTGGAGTGGAGGTGCCCAGGCAGAGTGGGATTGGAAGTGCCCAGGCTGAGTGGAGTGAATGTGCCCTGGCTGAGTGGAGTGAATGTGCCCAGGCTGAGTGGAGTGAATGTGCCCAGGCTGAGTGGAGTGAATGTGCCCAGGCTGAGTGGAGAGAATGTGCCCAGGCTGAGTGGATTGGAGGTGCCCAGGCTGAGTGGAGTGCAGGTTCCCAGGCAGAGTGGGACTGGAAGTGCCCAGGCTGAGTGGAGTGAATGTGCCCAGGCTGAGTGGAGTGAATGATCCCAGGCTGAATGGAGTGGAGGTGCCCAGGCTGAGTGGATTGGAGGTGCCCAGGCTGAGTGGAGTGCAGGTTCCCAGGCAGAGTGGGACTGGAAGTGCCCAGGCTGAGTGGAGTGAATGTGCCCAGGCTGAGTGGAGTGAATGATCCCAGGATGAATGGGAGTCATTGTGCCTAGACAGAGTGGAGTGAATGTGCCCAGGCTGAGTGGAGTGGAGGTGCCCAGGCTGAGTGGAGTTGGGGTTCCCAGGCAGAGAGGGACTGGAAGTGCCCTGGCTGAGTGGAGTGAATGTGCCCAGGCTGCGTGGAGTGGAGGATCCCAGGCTGAGTGGAGTGCAGGCTCCCAGCAGAGTGGGACTGGAAGTGCCCTGGCTGAGTGGAGTGAATGTGCCCAGGCTGCGTGGAGTGGAGGTTCCCAGGCTGAGTGGAGTGCAGGTTCCCAGCAGAGTGGGATTGGAAGTACCCAGGCTGAGTGGAGTGGAGGTGCCCAGGCTGAGTGGAGTGCAGGTTCCCAGGCAGAGTGGGATTGGAAGTGCCCAGGCTGAGTGGAGTGAATGTGCCCAGGCTGAGTGGAGTGGAGGTGCCCAGGCTGAGTGGAGTTGGGGTTCCCTGGCAGAGTGGGACTGGAAGTGCCCAGGCTGAGTGGAGTGAATGTGCTCTGGCTGAGTGGAGTGAATGTGGCCAGGCTAAGTGGAGTGGAGGTGCCCAGGCTGAGTGGAGTGCAGGCACCCAGGCAGAGTGGGATTGGAAGTGCCCAGGCTGAGTGGAGTGAATGTGCCCAGGCTGAGTGGAGTGGAGGTGCCCAGGCCGAGTGGAGTGCAGGTTCCCAGGCAGAGTGGGACTGGAAGTGCCCAGGCTGAGTGGAGTGAATGTGCCCAGGCTGAGTGGAGTGGAGGTGCCCAGGCTGAGTGGAGTTGGGGTTCCCTGGCAGAGTGGGACTGGAAGTGCCAAGGCTGAGTGGAGTGAATGTGCCCAGGCTGAGTGGAGTGGAGATGCCCAGGCCGAGTGGAGTGCAGGTTCCCAGGCAGAGTGTGACTGAAAGTGCCCAGGCTGAGTGGAGTGAATGTGCCCAGGCTGAATGGAGTGGAGGTGCCCAGGCTGAGTGGAGGTGCCCAGGCTGAGTGGAGTGCAGGTTCCCAGGCAGAGTGGGATTGGAAGTGCCCAGGCTGAGTGGAGTGAATGTGCCCAGGCTGAGTGGAGTGGAGGTGCCCAGGCTCAGT
This sequence comes from Conger conger, assembly GCF_963514075.1. Lineage (NCBI taxonomy): Eukaryota > Metazoa > Chordata > Actinopteri > Anguilliformes > Congridae > Conger > Conger conger. Next base: position 36,221 of record NW_026890295.1, on the reverse strand, counting down.
GGAGTGGAGGCTCTCAGGCAGAGTGGGATTGGAAGTGCCCAGGCTGAGTGGAGTGAATGTGCCCAGGCTGAGTGGAGTGGAGGTGCCCAGGCAGAGTGGGATTGGAAGTGCCCAGGCTGAGTGGAGTGAATGTGCCCAGGCTGAGTGGAGTGGAGGTGCCCAGGCTGAGTGGAGTTGGGGTTCCCTGGCAGAGTGGGACTGGAAGTGCCAAGGCTGAGTGGAGTGAATGTGCCCAGGCTGAGTGGAGTGGAGGTGCCCAGGCCGAGTGGAGTGCAGGTTCCCAGGCAGAGTGGGACTGGAAGTGCCCAGTCGGAGTGGAGTGAATGTGCCCAGGCTGAATGGAGTGGAGGTGCCCAGGCTGAGTGGAGTGCAGGTTCCCTGGCTGAGTGGGATTGGAAGTGCCCAGGCTGAGTGCAGTGAATGTGCCCAGGCTGAGTGGAGTGGAGGTGCCAGGCTGAGTGGAGTTGGGGTTCCCTGGCAGAGTGGGACTGGAAGTGCCAAGGCTGAGTGGAGTGAATGTACCCAGGCTGAGTGGAGTGGAGGTGCCCAGGCTGAGTGGAGTGCAGGTTCCCAGCAGAGTGGGACTGGAAGTGCCCAGGCTGAGTGGAGTGAATGTGCCCAGGCTGAATGGAGTGGAGGTGCCCAGGCTGAGTGGAGTGAATGTGCCCAGGCTGAGTGGAGTGGAGGTGCCCAGGCTGAGTGGAAGGCAGGTTCCCATGCAGAGTGGGACTGGAAGTGCCCAGGCTGAGTGGAGTGAATGTGCCCTGGCTGAGTGGAGTGAATGTGCCCAGGCTGAGTGGAGTGAATGTGCCCAGGCTGAGTGGAGTGAATGTGCCCAGGCTGAGTGGAGAGAATGTGCCCAGGCTGAGTGGATTGGAGGTGCCCAGGCTGAGTGGAGTGCAGGTTCCCAGGCAGAGTGGGACTGGAAGTGCCCAGGCTGAGTGGAGTGAATGTGCCCAGGCTGAGTGGAGTGAATGTTCCCAGGCTGAATGGGAGTCAATGTGCCTAGACAGAGTGGAGTGAATGTGCCCAGGCTGAGTGGAGTGGAGGTGCCCAGGCTGAGTGGAGTTGGGGTTCCCAGGCAGAGAGGGACTGGAAGTGCCCAGGCTGAGTGGAGTGAATGTGCCCAGGCTGAGTGGAGTGAATGTTCCCAGGCTGAATGGGAGTCAATGTGCCTAGACAGAGTGGAGTGAATGTGCCCAGGCTGAGTGGAGTGGAGGTTCCCAGGCTGAGTGGAGTGCAGGTTCCCAGCAGAGTGGGACTGGAAGTGCCCAGGCTGAGTGGAGTGAATGTGCCCAGGCTGAGTGGAGTGAATGTGCCCAGGCTGAGTGGAGTGAATGTGCCCAGTCTGAGTGGAGTGGAAGTGCCCAGGCTGAGTGGAAGGCAGGTTCCCAGGCAGAGTGGGACTGGAAGTGCCCAGGCTGAGTGGAGTGAATGTCCCCAGGCTGAGTGGAGTGCATGTGCCCAGGCTGAGTGGAGTGCAGGTTCCCAGGCAGAGTGGGATTGGAAGTGCCCAGGCTGAGTGGAGTGAATATGCCCAGGCTGAGTGGAGTGGAGGTGCCCAGGCCGAGTGGAGTGCAGGTTCCCAGGCAGAGTGGGACTGGAAGTGCCCAGGCTGAGTGGAGTGAATGTGCCCAGGCTGAGTGGAGTGGAGGTGCCCAGGCTGAGTGGAGTTGGGGTTCCCTGGCAGAGTGGGACTGGAAGTGCCAAGGGTGAGTGGAGTGAATGTGCCCAGGCCGAGTGGACTGCAGGTTCCCAGGCTGAGTGGAGTGGAGGTGCCCAGGCTGAGTGGAGTGCAGGTTCCCAGGCAGAGTGGGACTGGAAGTGCCCAGGCTGAGTCCAGTGAATGTGCCCAGGCTGAATGGAGTGGAGGTGCCCAGGCAGAGTGGGAGTGGAGGTTCCTGGGCAGAGTGGGATTGGAAGTGCCCAGGCTGAGTGGAGTGAACGTGCCCAGGCTGAGTGGAGTGCAGGTTCCCAGGCAGAGTGGGAAGTGCCCAGGCTGAGTGGAGTGAATGTGCCCAGGCTGAGTGGAGTGAATGTGCCCAGGCTGATTGGAGTGAATGTGCCCAGGCTGAGTGGAGTGGAGGTGCCCAGGCTGAGTGGAGTGAATGTCCCCAGGCTGAGTGGAGTGCATGTGCCCAGGCTGAGTGGAGTGCAGGTTCCCAGGCAGAGTGGGATTGGAAGTGCCCAGGCTGAGTGGAGTGAATGTGCCCAGGCTGAGTGGATTGGAGGTGCCCAGGCTGAGTGGAGTGCAGGTTCCCAGGCAGAGTGGAGTGCAGGTTCCCAGGCAGAGTGGGATTGGAAGTGCCCAGGCTGAGTGGAGTGAATGTGCCCAGGCTGAGTGGAGAAAATGTGCCCAGGCTGAGTGGAGTGAATGTGTCCAGGCTGAGTGGAGTGGAGGTGCCCAGGCTGAGTGGAGTGCAGGTTCCCAGGCAGAGTGGGATTGGAAGTGCCCAGGCTGAGTGGAGTGAATGTACCCAGGCTGAGTGGAGTGGAGGTGCCCAGGCTGAGTGGAGTGAATGTCCCCAGGCTGAGTGGAGTGCATGTGCCCAGGCTGAGTGGAGTGCAGGTTCCCAGGCAGAGTGGGATTGGAAGTGCCCAGGCTGAGTGGAGTGAATGTGCCCAGGCTGAGTGGATTGGAGGTGCCCAGGCTGAGTGGAGTGCAGGTTCCCAGGCAGAGTGGAGTGCAGGTTCCCAGGCAGAGTGGGATTGGAAGTGCCCAAGCTGAGTGGAGTGAATGTGCCCAGGCTGAGTGGAGTTGGGGTTCCCTGGCAGAGTGGGACTGGAAGTGCCAAGGCTGAGTGGAGTGAATGTGCCCAGGCTGAGTGGAGTGGAGGTGCCCAGGCCGAGTGGAGTGCAGGTTCCCAGGCAGAGTGGGACTGGAAGTGCCCAGTCGGAGTGGAGTGAATGTGCCCAGGCTGAATGGAGTGGAGGTGCCCAGGCTGAGTGGAGTGCAGGTTCCCTGGCTGAGTGGGATTGGAAGTGCCCAGGCTGAGTGCAGTGAATGTGCCCAGGCTGAGTGGAGTGGAGGTGCCAGGCTGAGTGGAGTTGGGGTTCCCTGGCAGAGTGGGACTGGAAGTGCCAAGGCTGAGTGGAGTGAATGTACCCAGGCTGAGTGGAGTGGAGGTGCCCAGGCTGAGTGGAGTGCAGGTTCCCAGCAGAGTGGGACTGGAAGTGCCCAGGCTGAGTGGAGTGAATGTGCCCAGGCTGAATGGAGTGGAGGTGCCCAGGCTGAGTGGAGTGAATGTGCCCAGGCTGAGTGGAGTGGAGGTGCCCAGGCTGAGTGGAAGGCAGGTTCCCATGCAGAGTGGGACTGGAAGTGCCCAGGCTGAGTGGAGTGAATGTGCCCTGGCTGAGTGGAGTGAATGTGCCCAGGCTGAGTGGAGTGAATGTGCCCAGGCTGAGTGGAGTGAATGTGCCCAGGCTGAGTGGAGAGAATGTGCCCAGGCTGAGTGGATTGGAGGTGCCCAGGCTGAGTGGAGTGCAGGTTCCCAGGCAGAGTGGGACTGGAAGTGCCCAGGCTGAGTGGAGTGAATGTGCCCAGGCTGAGTGGAGTGAATGTTCCCAGGCTGAATGGGAGTCAATGTGCCTAGACAGAGTGGAGTGAATGTGCCCAGGCTGAGTGGAGTGGAGGTGCCCAGGCTGAGTGGAGTTGGGGTTCCCAGGCAGAGAGGGACTGGAAGTGCCCAGGCTGAGTGGAGTGAATGTGCCCAGGCTGAGTGGAGTGAATGTTCCCAGGCTGAATGGGAGTCAATGTGCCTAGACAGAGTGGAGTGAATGTGCCCAGGCTGAGTGGAGTGGAGGTTCCCAGGCTGAGTGGAGTGCAGGTTCCCAGCAGAGTGGGACTGGAAGTGCCCAGGCTGAGTGGAGTGAATGTGCCCAGGCTGAGTGGAGTGAATGTGCCCAGGCTGAGTGGAGTGAATGTGCCCAGTCTGAGTGGAGTGGAAGTGCCCAGGCTGAGTGGAAGGCAGGTTCCCAGGCAGAGTGGGACTGGAAGTGCCCAGGCTGAGTGGAGTGAATGTCCCCAGGCTGAGTGGAGTGCATGTGCCCAGGCTGAGTGGAGTGCAGGTTCCCAGGCAGAGTGGGATTGGAAGTGCCCAGGCTGAGTGGAGTGAATATGCCCAGGCTGAGTGGAGTGGAGGTGCCCAGGCCGAGTGGAGTGCAGGTTCCCAGGCAGAGTGGGACTGGAAGTGCCCAGGCTGAGTGGAGTGAATGTGCCCAGGCTGAGTGGAGTGGAGGTGCCCAGGCTGAGTGGAGTTGGGGTTCCCTGGCAGAGTGGGACTGGAAGTGCCAAGGGTGAGTGGAGTGAATGTGCCCAGGCCGAGTGGACTGCAGGTTCCCAGGCTGAGTGGAGTGGAGGTGCCCAGGCTGAGTGGAGTGCAGGTTCCCAGGCAGAGTGGGACTGGAAGTGCCCAGGCTGAGTCCAGTGAATGTGCCCAGGCTGAATGGAGTGGAGGTGCCCAGGCAGAGTGGGAGTGGAGGTTCCTGGGCAGAGTGGGATTGGAAGTGCCCAGGCTGAGTGGAGTGAACGTGCCCAGGCTGAGTGGAGTGCAGGTTCCCAGGCAGAGTGGGAAGTGCCCAGGCTGAGTGGAGTGAATGTGCCCAGGCTGAGTGGAGTGAATGTGCCCAGGCTGATTGGAGTGAATGTGCCCAGGCTGAGTGGAGTGGAGGTGCCCAGGCTGAGTGGAGTGAATGTCCCCAGGCTGAGTGGAGTGCATGTGCCCAGGCTGAGTGGAGTGCAGGTTCCCAGGCAGAGTGGGATTGGAAGTGCCCAGGCTGAGTGGAGTGAATGTGCCCAGGCTGAGTGGATTGGAGGTGCCCAGGCTGAGTGGAGTGCAGGTTCCCAGGCAGAGTGGAGTGCAGTTTCCCAGGCAGAGTGGGATTGGAAGTGCCCAGGCTGAGTGGAGTGAATGTGCCCAGGCTGAGTGGAGAAAATGTGCCCAGGCTGAGTGGAGTGAATGTGTCCAGGCTGAGTGGAGTGGAGGTGCCCAGGCTGAGTGGAGTGCAGGTTCCCAGGCAGAGTGGGATTGGAAGTGCCCAGGCTGAGTGGAGTGGAGGTGCCCAGGCTGAGTGGAGTGGAGGTGCCCAGGCTGAGTGGAGTGAATGTCCCCAGGCTGAGTGGAGTGCATGTGCCCAGGCTGAGTGGAGTGCAGGTTCCCAGGCAGAGTGGGATTGGAAGTGCCCAGGCTGAGTGGAGTGAATGTGCCCAGGCTGAGTGGATTGGAGGTGCCCAGGCTGAGTGGAGTGCAGGTTCCCAGGCAGAGTGGAGTGCAGGTTCCCAGGCAGAGTGGGATTGGAAGTGCCCAGGCTGAGTGGAGTGAATGTGCCCAGGCTGAGTGGAGAAAATGTGCCCAGGCTGAGTGGAGTGAATGTGTCCAGGCTGAGTGGAGTGGAGGTGCCCAGGCTGAGTGGAGTGCAGGTTCCCAGGCAGAGTGGGATTGGAAGTGCCCAGGCTGAGTGGAGTGAATGTACCCAGGCTGAGTGGAGTGCAGGTGCCCAGGCTGAGTGGAGTGCAGGTTCCCAGGCAGAGTGGGATTGGAAGTGCCCAGGCTGAGTGGAGTCAATGTCCCCAGGCTGAGTGGAGTGAAAGTCCCCAGGCTGAGTGGAGTGCATGTGCCCAGGCTGAGTGGAGTGCAGGTTCCCAGGCAGAGTGGGAAGTGCCCAGGCTGAGTGGAGTGAATGTGCCCAGGCTGAGTGGAGTGAATGTGCCCAGGCTGAGTGGATTGGAGGTGCCCAGGCTGAGTGGAGTGCAGGTTCCCAGGCAGAGTGGAGTGCAGGTTCCCAGGCAGAGTGGGATTGGAAGTGCCCAGGCTGAGTGGAGTGAATGTGCCCAGGCTGAGTGGAGAAAATGTGCCCAGGCTGAGTGGAGTGAATGTGTCCAGGCTGAGTGGAGTGGAGGTGCCCAGGCTGAGTGGAGTGCAGGTTCCCAGGCAGAGTGGGATTGGAAGTGCCCAGGCTGAGTGGAGTGAATGTACCCAGGCTGAGTGGAGTGCAGGTGCCCAGGCTGAGTGGAGTGCAGGTTCCCAGGCAGAGTGGGATTGGAAGTGCCCAGGCTGAGTGGAGTCAATGTCCCCAGGCTGAGTGGAGTGAAAGTCCCCAGGCTGAGTGGAGTGCATGTGCCCAGGCTGAGTGGAGTGCAGGTTCCCAGGCAGAGTGGGAAGTGCCCAGGCTGAGTGGAGTGAATGTGCCCAGGCTGAGTGGAGTGGAGGTGCCCAGGCTGAGTGGAGTTGGGGTTCCCTGGCAGAGTGGGACTGGAAGTGCCAAGGCTGAGTGGAGTGAATGTGCCCAGGCTGAGTGGAGTGGAGGTGCCCAGGCCGAGTGGAGTGCAGGTTTCCAGGCAGAGTGGGACTGGAAGTGCCGAGGCGGAGTGGAGTGAATGTGCCCAGGCTGAGTGGAGTGGAGGTGCCCAGGCTGAGTGGAGAGAATGTACCCAGGCTGAGTGGATTGGAGGTGCCCAGGCTGAGTGGAGTGCAGGTTCCCAGGCAGAGTGGGACTGGAAGTGCCCAGGCTGAGTGGAGTGAATGTGCCCAGGCTGAGTGGAGTGAATGATCCCAGGATGAATGGGAGTCATTGTGCCTAGACAGAGTGGAGTGAATGTGCCCAGGCTGAGTGGAGTTGAGGTGCCCAGGCTGAGTGGAGTTGGGGTTCCCAGGCAGAGAGGGACTGGAAGTGCCCTGGCTGAGTGGAGTGAATATGCCCAGGCTGCGTGGAGTGGAGGTTCCCAGGCTGAGTGGAGTGCAGGTTCCCAGCAGAGTGGGATTGGAAGTACCCAGGCTGAGTGGAGTGGAGGTGCCCAGGCTGAGTGGAGTGCAGGTTCCCAGGCAGAGTGGGATTGGAAGTGCCCAGGCTGAGTGGAGTGAATGTGCCCAGGCTGAGTGGAGTGGAGGTGCCCAGGCTGAGTGGAGTTGGGGTTCCCTGGCAGAGTGGGACTGGAAGTGCCAAGGCTGAGTGGAGTGAATGTACCCAGGCTGAGTGGAGTGGAGGTGCCCAGGCTGAGTGGAGTGCTGGTTCCCAGGCAGAGTGGGATTGGAAGTTCCCAGGCTGAGTGGAGTGAATGTCCCCAGGCTGAGTGGATTGCATGTGCCCAGGCTGAGTGGAGTGCAGGTTCCCTGGCAGAGTGGGATTGGAAGTGCCCAGGCTGAGTGGAGTGAATGTGCCCAGGCTGACTGGAGTGGAGGTGCCCAGGCCGAGTGGAGTGCAGGTTCCCAGGCAGAGTGGGACTGGAAGTGCCCAGGCGGAGTGGAGTGAATGTGCCCAGGCTGAATGGGAGTCAATGTGCCTAGACAGAGTGGAGTGAATGTGCCCGGCCGCCGGAGCCCGAAACGTGCGCTTCCCCATTGCCTTGAATGGGCGCGGAGAGAGGGGGGGCGCTTTTTGGCTCGTGGCGCGGGCACCGTTGCGCCAAAGCGTCAAGTGTCACACCTCCCCGTGCTCGGGGCGGCCCCTTGGAGCTAACTGGCTGGGTCTGGAGGGGCTGCGAGGCCACCCAGGAGAACGGGTCCAAACCGCGTTCCGATCGGACGAGAATTGAGGGCGGGACACAGTTCCGCGGTTCACTTTCCGCCCGGGCAAAGGGCCTATAACTTGCGGCGGGAGGGCTTAAGAGTGGGCCCCCGCGAGTCGGGTGGAGAGCCGGGTGTGGAGAGGAGTAGCGGAGGTTCCCAGTCAGAGTGGGAGTGGAGGTTCCTGGGCAGAGTGAGACTGGAAGTGCCCAGGCTGAGTGGAGTGAATGTGCCCTGGCTGAGTGGAGTGAATGTGCCCAGGCTGAGTGGAGTGAATGTGCCCAGGCTGAGTGGAGTGAATGTGCCCAGGCTGAGTGGAGAGAATGTGCCCAGGCTGAGTGGATTGGAGGTGCCCAGGCTGAGTGGAGTGCAGGTTCCCAGGCAGAGTGGGACTGGAAGTGCCCAGGCTGAGTGGAGTGAATGTGCCCAGGCTGAGTGGAGTGAATGATCCCAGGCTGAATGGAGTGGAGGTGCCCAGGCTGAGTGGAGTGGAGGTGCCCAGGCTGAGTGGAGTTGGGGTTCCCAGGCAGTGAGGGACTGGAAGTGCCCTGGCTGAGTGGAGTGAATGTGCCCAGGCAGGGTGGAGTGGAGGTTCCCAGGCTGAGTGGATTGCATGTGCCCAGGCTGAGTGGATTGCATGTGCCCAGGCTGAGTGGAGTGCAGGTTCCCTGGCAGAGTGGGATTGGAAGTGCCCAGGCTGAGTGGAGAGAATGTGCCCAGGCTGAGTGGATTGGAGGTGCCCAGGCTGAGTGGAGTGCAGGTTCCCAGGCAGAGTGTGACTGAAAGTGCCCAGGCTGAGTGGAGTGAATGTGCCCAGGCTGAATGGAGTGGAGGTGCCCAGGCTGAGTGGAGGTGCCCAGGCTGAGTGGAGTGCAGGTTCCCAGGCAGAGTGGGATTGGAAGTGCCCAGGCTGAGTGGAGTGAATGTGCCCTGGCTGAGTGGAGTGAATGTGCCCAGGCTGAGTGGCGTGGAGGTGCCCAGGCTGAGTAGAGTGCAGGCACCCAGGCAGAGTGGGATTGGAAGTGCCCAGGCTGGGTGGAGTGAATGTGCCCAGGCTGAGTGGAGTGGAGGTGCCCAGGCCGAGTGGAGTGCAGGTTCCCAGGCAGAGTGGGACTGGAAGTGCCCAGGCTGAGTGGAGTGAATGTGCCCAGGCTGAGTGGAGTGGAGGTGCCCAGGCTGAGTGGAGTTGGGGTTCCCTGGCAGAGTGGGACTGGAAGTGCCAAGGCTGAGTGGAGTGAATGTGCCCAGGCTGAGTGGAGTGGAGTTGCCCAGGCCGAGTGGAGTGCAGGTTCCCAGGCAGAGTGGGACTGAAAGTGCCCAGGCTGAGTGGAGTGAATGTGCCCAGGCTGAATGGAGTGGAGGTGCCCAGGCTGAATGGAGTGCAGGTTCCCTGGCAGAGTGGGATTGGAAGTGCCCAGGCTGAGTGGAGTGAATGTGCCCAGGCTGAGTGGAGTGGAGGTGCCCAGGCTGAGTGGAGTTGGGGTTCCCTGGCAGAGTGGGACTGGAAGTGCCAAGGCTGAGTGGAGTGAAGGTACCCAGGCTGAGTGGAGTGGAGGTGCCCAGGCTGAGTGGAGTGCAGGTTCCCAGCAGAGTGGGACTGGAAGTGCCCAGGCTGAGTGGAGTGAATGTGCCCAGGCTGAATGGAGTGGAGGTGCCCAAACTGAGTGGAGGTGCCCAGGCTGAGTGGAGTGCAGGTTCCCAGGCAGAGTGGGATTGGAAGTGCCCAGGCTGAGTGGAGTGAATGTACCCAGGCTGAGTGGAGTGGAGGGGCCCAGGCTGAGTGGAGTGCAGGTTCCCAGGCAGAGTGGGATTGGAAGTGCCCAGGCTGAGTGGAGTGAATGTGCCCAGGCTGAGTGGAGTGGAGGTGCCCAGGCTGAGTAGAGTTGGGGTTGGGGTTGGCTCGTGGCGCGGTCACCGTTGCGCCAAAGCGTCAAGTGTCACACCTCCCCGTGCTCGGGGCGGCCCCTTGGAGCTAACTAGCGAGGTTTGGAGGGGCTGCGAGGCCGCCCAGGAGAACGGGTCCAAACCGCGTTCCGATCGGACGAGAATTGAGGGCGGGACACAGTTCCGCGGTTCACTTTCCGCCCGGGCAAATGGCCTATAACTTGCGGCGGGAGGGCTTAAGAGTGGGCCCCCGCGAGTCGGGTGGAGAGCCGGGTGTGGAGAGGAGTAGCGGAGGTTCCCAGTCAGAGTGGGAGTGGAGGTTCCTGGGCAGAGTGGGACTGGAAGTGCCCAGGCTGAGTGGAGTGAATGTGCCCTGGCTGAGTGGAGTGAATGTGGCCAGGCTGAGTGGAGTGGAGGTGCCCAGGCTGAGTGGAGTGCAAGCACCCAGGCAGAGTGGGATTGGTATTGCCCAGGCTGAGTGGAGTGAATGTGCCCAGGCTGAGTGGAGTGGAGGTGCCCAGGCTGAGTGGATTTGGGGTTCCCTGGCAGAGTGGGACTGGAAGTGCCAAGGCTGAGTGGAGTGAATGTGCCCAGGCTGAGTGGAGTGGAGGTGCCCAGGCCGAGTGGAGTGCAGGTTCCCAGGCAGAGTGGGATTGACAGTCCCCAGGCTGAGTGGAGTGAATGTGCCCAGGCTGAATGGAGTGGAGGTGCCGAGGCTGAGTGGAGTGCAGGTTCCCTGGCAGAGTGGGATTGGAAGTGCCCAGGCTGAGTGCAGTGAATGTGCCCAGGCTGAGTGGAGTGGAGGTGCCCAGGCTGAGTGGAGTTGGGGTTCCCTGGCAGAGTGGGACTGGAAGTGCGAAGGCTGAGTGGAGTGAATGTACCCAGGCTGAGTGGAGTGAATGTGCCCAGGCTGAGTGGAGTGCAGGTTCCCAGCAGAGTGGGACTGGAAGTGCCCAGGCTGAGTGGAGTGAATGTGCCCAGGCTGAGTGGAGTGAATGTGCCCAAGCAGAGTGGAGTGAATGTGACCAGGCTGAGTGGAGTGGAGGTGCCCAGGCTGAGTGGAGTGCAGGTTCCCAGGCAGAGTGGGATTGGAAGTGCCCAGGCTGAGTGGAGTGAATGTGCCCAGACTGAGTGGAGTGGAGGTGCCCAGGCCGAGTGGAGTGGAGGTGCCCAGGCTGAGTGGATTTGGGGTTCCCTGGCAGAGTGGGACTGGAAGTGCCAAGGCTGAGTGGAGTGAATGTGCCCAGGCTGAGTGGAGTGGAGGTGCCCAGGCCGAGTGGAGTGCAGGTTCCCAGGCAGAGTGGGATTGACAGTCCCCAGGCTGAGTGGAGTGAATGTGCCCAGGCTGAATGGAGTGGAGGTGCCGAGGCTGAGTGGAGTGCAGGTTCCCTGGCAGAGTGGGATTGGAAGTGCCCAGGCTGAGTGCAGTGAATGTGCCCAGGCTGAGTGGAGTGGAGGTGCCCAGGCTGAGTGGAGTTGGGGTTCCCTGGCAGAGTGGGACTGGAAGTGCGAAGGCTGAGTGGAGTGAATGTGCCCAGGCTGAGTGGAGTGGAGGTGCCCAGGCTGAGTGGAGTGAATGTGGCCAGGCTGAGTGGAGTGGAGGTGCCCAGGCCGAGTGGAGTGCAGGTTCCCAGGCAGAGTGGGACTGGAAGTGCCCAGGCTGAGTGGAGTGAATGTGCCCAGGCTGAGTGGAGTGGAGGTGCCCAGGCTGAGTGGAGTTGGGGTTCCCTGGCAGAGTGGGACTGGAAGTGCCAAGGCTGAGTGGAGTGAATGTGCCCAGGCTGAGTGGAGTGGAGGTGCCCAGGCCGACTGGAGTGCAGGCACCCAGGCAGAGTGGGATTGGAAGTGCCCAGGCTGAGTGGAGTGAATGTGCCCAGGCTGAGTGGAGTGGAGGTGCCCAGGCTGAGTGGAGTTGGGGTTCCCTGGCAGAGTGGGACTGGAAGTGCCAAGGCTGAGTGGAGTGAATGTGCCCAGGCTGAGTGGAGTGGAGGTGCCCAGGCCGAGTGGAGTGCAGTTTTCCAGGCAGAGTGGGACTGGAAGTGCCGAGGCGGAGTGGAGTGAATGTGCCCAGGCTGAATGGGAGTCAATGTGCCTAGACAGAGTGGAGTGAATGTGCCCGGCCGCCGGAGCCCGAAACGTGCGTTTCCCCATTGCCTTGAATGGGCGCGGAGAGAGGGGGGCGCTTTTTGGCTCGTGGCGCGGGCACCGTTGTGCCAAAGCGTCAAGTGTCACCCCTCCCCGTGCTCGGGGCGGCCCCTTGGAGCTAACTGGCTGGGTCTGGAGGGGCTGCGAGGCCGCCCAGGAGAACGGGTCCAAACCGCGTTCCGATCGGACGAGAATTGAGGGCGGGACACAGTTCCGCGGTTCACTTTCCGCCCGGGCAAAGGGCCTATAACTTGCGGCAGGAGGGCTTAAGAGTGGGCCCCCGCGAGTCGGGTGGAGAGCCGGGTGTGGAGAGGAGTAGCGGAGCTTCCCAGTCAGAGTGGGAGTGGAGGTTCCTGGGCAGAGTGGGAATGGAAGTGCCCAGGCTGAGTGGAGTGAATGTGCCCAGGCTGAATGGAGTGGAGGTGCCGAGGCTGAGTGGAGTGCAGGTTCCCTGGCAGAGTGGGATTGGAAGTGCCCAGGCTGAGTGCAGTGAATGTGCCCAGGCTGAGTGGAGTGGAGGTGCCCAGGCTGAGTGGAGTTGGGGTTCCCTGGCAGAGTGGGACTGGAAGTGCCAAGGCTGAGTGGAGTGAATGTACCCAGGCTGAGTGGAGTGAATGTGCCCAGGCTGAGTGGAGTGCAGGTTCCCAGCAGAGTGGGACTGGAAGTGCCCAGGCTGAGTGGAGTGAATGTGCCCAGGCTGAGTGGAGTGAATGTGCCCAAGCAGAGTGGAGTGAATGTGCCCAGGCTGAGTGGAGTGGAGGTGCCCAGGCTGAGTGGAGTGCAGGTTCCCAGGCAGAGTGGGATTGGAAGTGCCCAGGCTGAGTGGAGTGAATGTGCCCAGGCTGAGTGGAGTGGAGGTGCCCAGGCCGAGTGGAGTGCAGGTTCCCAGGTAGAGTGGGACTGGAAGTGCCCAGGCGGAGTGGAGTGAATGTGCCCAGGCTGAATGGGAGTCAATGTGCCTAGACAGAGTGGAGTGAATGTGCCCAGGCTGAGTGGAGTGGAGGTGCCCAGGCTGAGTGGAGTTGGGGTTCCCAGGCAGAGAGGGACTGGAAGTGCCCTGGCTGAGTGGAGTGAATGTGCCCAGGCTGAATGGGAGTCAATGTGCCTAGACAGAGTGGAGTGAATGTGCCCGGCCGCCGGAGCCCGAAACGTGCGTTTCCCCATTGCCTTGAATGGGCGCGGAGAGAGGGGGGCGCTTTTTGGCTCGAGGCGCGGGCACCCTTTGCGCCAAAGCGTCAAGTGTCACACCTCCCCGTGCTCGGGGCGGCCCCTTGGAGCTAACTGGCTGGGTCTGGAGGGGCTGCGAGGCCGCCCAGGAGAACGGGTCCAAACCGCGTTCCGATCGGATGAGAATTGAGGGCGGGACACAGTTCCGCGGTTCACTTTCCGCCCGGGCAAAGGGCCTATAACTTGCGGCGGGAGGGCTTAAGAGTGGGCCCCCGCGAGTCGGGTGGAGAGCCGGGTGTGGAGAGGAGTAGCGGAGGTTCCCAGTCAGAGTGGGAGTGGAGGTTCCTGGGCAGAGTGGGACTGGAAGTGCCCAGGCTGAGTGGAGTGAATGTGCCCTGGCTGAGTGGAGTGAATGTGGCCAGGCTGAGTGGAGTGGAGGTGCCCAGGCCGAGTGGAGTGCAGGTTCCCAGGCAGAGTGGGACTGGAAGTGCCCAGGCTGAGTGGAGTGAATGTGCCCAGGCTGAGTGGAGTGGAGGTGCCCAGGCTGAGTGGAGTTGGGGTTCCCTGGCAGAGTGGGACTGGAAGTGCCAAGGCTGAGTGGAGTGAATGTGCCCAGGCTGAGTGGAGTGGAGGTGCCCAGGCCGACTGGAGTGCAGGCACCCAGGCAGAGTGGGATTGGAAGTGCCCAGGCTGAGTGGAGTGAATGTGCCCAGGCTGAGTGGAGTGGAGGTGCCCAGGCTGAGTGGAGTTGGGGTTCCCTGGCAGAGTGGGACTGGAAGTGCCAAGGCTGAGTGGAGTGAATGTGCCCAGGCTGAGTGGAGTGGAGGTGCCCAGGCCGAGTGGAGTGCAGGTTTCCAGGCAGAGTGGGACTGGAAGTGCCGAGGCGGAGTGGAGTGAATGTGCCCAGGCTGAATGGGAGTCAATGTGCCTAGACAGAGTGGAGTGAATGTGCCCGGCCGCCGGAGCCCGAAACGTGCGTTTCCCCATTGCCTTGAATGGGCGCGGAGAGAGGGGGGCGCTTTTTGGCTCGTGGCGCGGGCACCGTTGTGCCAAAGCGTCAAGTGTCACCCCTCCCCGTGCTCGGGGCGGCCCCTTGGAGCTAACTGGCTGGGTCTGGAGGGGCTGCGAGGCCGCCCAGGAGAACGGGTCCAAACCGCGTTCCGATCGGACGAGAATTGAGGGCGGGACACAGTTCCGCGGTTCACTTTCCGCCCGGGCAAAGGGCCTATAACTTGCGGCAGGAGGGCTTAAGAGTGGGCCCCCGCGAGTCGGGTGGAGAGCCGGGTGTGGAGAGGAGTAGCGGAGCTTCCCAGTCAGAGTGGGAGTGGAGGTTCCTGGGCAGAGTGGGAATGGAAGTGCCCAGGCTGAGTGGAGTGAATGTGCCCTGGCTGAGTGGAGTGAATGTGGCCAGGCTGAGTGGAGTGGAGGTGCCCAGGCTGAGTGGAGTGCAGGCACCCAGGCAGAGTGGGATTGGAAGTGCCCAGGCTGAGTGGAGTGAATGTGCCCAGGCTGAGTGGAGTGGAGGTGCCCAGGCTGAGTGGAGTTGGGGTTCCCTGGCAGAGTGGGACTGGCAGTGACAAGGCTGAGTGGAGTGAATGTGCCCAGGCTGAGTGGAGTGGAGGTGCCCAGGCTGAGTGGAGTGCAGGTTCCCAGGCAGAGTGTGACTGAAAGTGCCCAGGCTGAGTGGAGTGAATGTGCCCAGGCTGAATGGAGTGGAGGTGCACAGGCTTAGTGGAGGTGCCCAGGCTGAGTGGAGTGCAGGTTCCCAGGCAGAGTGGGATTGGAAGTGCCCAGGCTGAGTGGAGTGAATGTGCCCAGGCTGAGTGGAGTGGAGGTGCCCTGGCTGAGTGGAGTGAATGTGCCCAGGCTGAGTGGAGTGAATGTGCCCAGGCTGAGTGGAGTGAATGTGCCCAGGCTGACTGGAGAGAATGTGCCCAGGCTGAGTGGATTGGAGGTGCCCAGGCTGAGTGGAGTGCAGGTTCAAAGGCAGAGTGGGACTGGAAGTGCCCAGGCTGAGTGGAGTGAATGTGCCCAGGCTGAGTGGAGTGAATGTTCCCAGGCTGAATGGGAGTCAATGTGCCTAGACAGAGTGGAGTGAATGTGCCCAGGCTGAGTGGAGTGGAGGTGCCCAGGCTGAGTGGAGTTGGGGTTCCCAGGCAGAGAGGGACTGGAAGTGCCCTGGCTGAGTGGAGTGAATGTGCCCAGGCTGCGTGGAGTGGAGGTTCCCAGGCTGAGTGGAGTGCAGGTTCCCAGCAGAGTGGGATTGGAAGTACCCAGGCTGAGTGGAGTGGAGGTGCCCAGGCTGAGTGGAGTGCAGGTTCCCAGGCAGAGTGGGATTGGAAGTGCCCAGCCTGAGTGGAGTGAATGTGCCCAGGCTGAGTGGAGTGGAGGTGCCCAGGCTGAGTGGAGTTGGGGTTCCCTGGCAGAGTGGGACTGGAAGTGCCAAGGCTGAGTGGAGTGAATGTACCCAGGCTGAGTGGAGTGGAGGTGCCCAGGCTGAGTGGAGTGCTGGTTCCCAGGCAGAGTGGTATTGGAAGTTCCCAGGCTGAGTGGAGTGAATGTCCCCAGGCTGAGTGGATTGCATGTGCCCAGGCTGAGTGGAGTGCAGGTTCCCTGGCAGAGTGGGATTGGAAGTGCCCAGGCTGAGTGGAGTGAATGTGCCCAGGCTGAGTGGAGTGGAGGTGCCCAGGCCGAGTGGAGTGCAGGTTCCCAGGCAGAGTGGGACTGGAAGTGCCCAGGCGGAGTGGAGTGAATGTGCCCAGGCTGAATGGGAGTCAATGTGCCTAGACAGAGTGGAGTCAATGTGCCCGGCCGCCGGAGCCCGAAACGTGCGTTTCCCCATTGCCTTGAATGGGCGCGGAGAGAGGGGGGCGCTTTTTGGCTCGTGGCGCGGGCACCGTTGCGCCAAAGCGTCAAGTGTCACACCTCCCCGTGCTCGGGGCGGCCCCTTGGAGCTAACTGGCTGGGTCTGGAGGGGCTGCGAGGCCACCCAGGAGAACGGGTCCAAACCGCGTTCCGATCGGACGAGAATTGAGGGCGGGACACAGTTCCGCGGTTCACTTTCCGCCCGGGCAAAGGGCCTATAACTTGCGGCGGGAGGGCTTAAGAGTGGGCCCCCGCGAGTCGGGTGGAGAGCCGGGTGTGGAGAGGAGTAGCGGAGGTTCCCAGTCAGAGTGGGAGTGGAGGTTCCTGGGCAGAGTGAGACTGGAAGTGCCCAGGCTGAGTGGAGTGAATGTGCCCTGGCTGAGTGGAGTGAATGTGCCCAGGCTGAGTGGAGTGAATGTGCCCAGGCTGAGTGGAGTGAATGTGCCCAGGCTGAGTGGAGAGAATGTGCCCAGGCTGAGTGGATTGGAGGTGCCCAGGCTGAGTGGAGTGCAGGTTCCCAGGCAGAGTGGGACTGGAAGTGCCCAGGCTGAGTGGAGTGAATGTGCCCAGGCTGAGTGGAGTGAATGATCCCAGGCTGAATGGAGTGGAGGTGCCCAGGCTGAGTGGAGTGGAGGTGCCACGGCTGAGTGGAGTTGGGGTTCCCAGGCAGTGAGGGACTGGAAGTGCCCTGGCTGAGTGGAGTGAATGTGCCCAGGCAGCGTGGAGTGGAGGTTCCCAGGCTGAGTGGATTGCATGTGCCCAGGCTGAGTGGATTGCCTGTGCCCAGGCTGAGTGGAGTGCAGGTTCCCTGGCAGAGTGGGATTGGAAGTGCCCAGGCTGAGTGGAGAGAATGTGCCCAGGCTGAGTGGATTGGAGGTGCCCAGGCTGAGTGGAGTGCAGGTTCCCAGGCAGAGTGTGACTGAAAGTGCCCAGGCTGAGTGGAGTGAATGTGCCCAGGCTGAATGGAGTGGAGGTGCCCAGGCTGAGTGGAGGTGCCCAGGCTGAGTGGAGTGCAGGTTCCCAGGCAGAGTGGGATTGGAAGTGCCCAGGCTGAGTGGAGTGAATGTGCCCTGGCTGAGTGGAGTGAATGTGCCCAGGCTGAGTGGCGTGGAGGTGTCCAGGCTGAGTAGAGTGCAGGCACCCAGGCAGAGTGGGATTGGAAGTGCCCAGGCTGAGTGGAGTGAATGTGCCCAGGCTGAGTGGAGTGGAGGTGCCCAGGCCGAGTGGAGTGCAGGTTCCCAGGCAGAGTGGGACTGGAAGTGCCCAGGCTGAGTGGAGTGAATGTGCCCAGGCTGAGTGGAGTGGAGGTGCCCAGGCTGAGTGGAGTTGGGGTTCCCTGGCAGAGTGGGACTGGAAGTGCCAAGGCAGAGTGGAGTGAATGTGCCCAGGCTGAGTGGAGTGGAGGTGCCTAGGCCGAGTGGAGTGCAGGTTCCCAGGCAGAGTGGGACTGAAAGTGCCCAGGCTGAGTGGAGTGAATGTGCCCAGGCTGAATGGAGTGGAGGTGCCCAGGCTGAGTGGAGTGCAGGTTCCCTGGCAGAGTGGGATTGGAAGTGCCCAGGCTGAGTGGAGTGAATGTGCCCAGGCTGAGTGGAGTGGAGGTGCCCAGGCTGAGTGGAGTTGGGGTTCCCTGGCAGAGTGGGACTGGAAGTGCCAAGGCTGAGTGGAGTGAAGGTACCCAGGCTGAGTGGAGTGGAGGTGCCCAGGCTGAGTGGAGTGCAGGTTCCCAGCAGAGTGGGACTGGAAGTGCCCAGGCTGAGTGGAGTGAATGTGCCCAGGCTGAATGGAGTGGAGGTGCCCAGGCTGAGTGGAGGTGCCCAGGCTGAGTGGAGTGCAGGTTCCCAGGCAGAGTGGGATTGGAAGTGCCCAGGCTGAGTGGAGTGAATGTACCCAGGCTGAGTGGAGTGGAGGGGCCCAGGCTGAGTGGAGTGCAGGTTCCCAGGCAGAGTGGGATTGGAAGTGCCCAGGCTGAGTGGAGTGAATGTGCCCAGGGTGAGTGGAGTGGAGGTGCCCAGGCTGAGTAGAGTTGGGGTTGGGGTTGGCTCGTGGCGCGGTCACCGTTGCGCCAAAGCGTCAAGTGTCACACCTCCCCGTGCTCGGGGCGGCCCCTTGGAGCTAACTAGCGAGGTTTGGAGGGGCTGCGAGGCCGCCCAGGTGAACGGGTCCAAACCGCGTTCCGATCGGACGAGAATTGAGGGCGGGACACAGTTCCGCGGTTCACTTTCCGCCCGGGCAAATGGCCTATAACTTGCGGCGGGAGGGCTTAAGAGTGGGCCCCCGCGAGTCGGGTGGAGAGCCGGGTGTGGAGAGGAGTAGCGGAGGTTCCCAGTCAGAGTGGGAGTGGAGGTTTCTGGGCAGAGTGGGACTGGAAGTGCCCAGGCTGAGTGGAGTGAATGTGCCCTGGCTGAGTGGAGTGAATGTGGCCAGGCTGAGTGGAGTGGAGGTGCCCAGGCTGAGTGGAGTGCAGGCACCCAGGCAGAGTGGGATTGGAAGTGCCCAGGCTGAGTGGAGTGAATGTGCCCAGGCTGAGTGGAGTGGAGGTGCCCAGGCTGAGTGGATTTGGGGTTCCCTGGCAGAGTGGGACTGGAAGTGCCAAGGCTGAGTGGAGTGAATGTGCGCAGGCTGAGTGGAGTGGAGGTGCCCAGGCCGAGTGGAGTGCAGGTTCCCAGGCAGAGTGGGATTGACAGTCCCCAGGCTGAGTGGAGTGAATGTGCCCAGGAGAACGGGTCCAAACCGCGTTCCGATCGGACGAGAATTGAGGGCGGGACACAGTTCCGCGGTTCACTTTCCGCCCGGGCAAATGGCCTAGAACTTGCGGCGGGAGGGCTTAAGAGTGGGCCCCCGCGAGTCGGGTGGAGAGCCGGGTGTGGAGAGGAGTAGCGGAGGTTCCCAGTCAGAGTGGGAGTGGAGGTTCCTGGGCAGAGTGGGACTGGAAGTGCCCAGGCTGAGTGGAGTGAATGTGCCCTGGCTGAGTGGAGTGAATGTGGCCAGGCTGAGTGGAGTGGAGGTGCCCAGGCTGAGTGGAGTGCAGGCACCCAGGCAGAGTGGGATTGGAAGTGCCCAGGCTGAGTGGAGTGAATGTGCCCAGGCTGAGTGGAGTGGAGGTGCCCAGGCTCAGTGGATTTGGGGTTCCCTGGCAGAGTGGGACTGGAAGTGCCAAGGCTGAGTGGAGTGAATGTGCCCAGGCTGAGTGGAGTGGAGGTGCCCAGGCCGAGTGGAGTGCAGGTTCCCAGGCAGAGTGGGATTGACAGTCCCCAGGCTGAGTGGAGTGAATGTGCCCAGGAGAACGGGTCCAAACCGCGTTCCAATCGGACGAGAATTGAGGGCGGGACACAGTTCCGCGGTTCACTTTCCGCCCGGGCAAAGGGCCTATAACTTGCGGCAGGAGGGCTTAAGAGTGGGCCCCCGCGAGTCGGGTGGAGAGCCGGGTGTGGAGAGGAGTAGCGGAGGTTCCCAGTCAGAGTGGGAGTGGAGGTTCCTGGGCAGAGTGGGACTGGAAGTGCCCAGGCTGAGTGGAGTGAATGTGCCCTGGCTGAGTGGAGTGAATGTGGCCAGGCTGAGTGGAGTGGAGGTGCCCAGGCTGAGTGGAGTGAATTTGCCCAGGCTGAGTGGAGTGGAGGTGCCCAGGCTGAATGGAGTTGGGGTTCCCTGGCAGAGTGGAACTGGAAGTGCCAACGGTGAGTGGAGTGAATGTGCCCAGGCTGAGTGGAGTGGAGGTGCCCAGGCTGAGTGGAGTTGGGGTTCCCTGGCAGAGTGGGACTGGAAGTGCCAACGCTGAGTGGAGTGAATGTGCCCAGGCTGAGTGGAGTGGAGGTGCCCAGGCTGAGTGGAGTGCTGGTTCCCAGGCAGAGTGGGATTGGAAGTGCCCAGGCTGAGTGGAGTAATGTACCCAGGCTGAGTGGAGTGCAGGTGCCCAGGCTGAGAGGAGTGCAGGTTCCCAGGCAGAGTGGGATTGGAAGTGCCCAGGCTGAGTGGAGTGAATGTGCCCAGGCTGAGTGGAGTGGAGGTGCCCAGGCCGAGTGGAGTGCAGGTTCCCAGGCAGAGTGGGACTGGAAGTGCCCAGGCGGAGTGGAGTGAATGTGCCCAGGCTGAATGGGAGTCAATGTGCCTAGACAGAGTGGAGTGAATGTGCCCGGCCGCCGGAGCCCGAACCGTGCGTTTCCCCATTGCCTTGAATGGGCGCGGAGAGAGGGGGGCGCTTTTTGGCTCGTGGCGCGGGCACCGTTGCGCCAAAGCGTCAAGTGTCACACCTCCCCGTGCTCGGGGCGGCCCCTTGGAGCTAACTGGCTGGGTCTGGAGGGGCTGCGAGGCCGCCCAGGAGAACGGGTCCAAACCGCGTTCCGATCGGACGAGAATTGAGGGCGGGACACAGTTCCGCGGTTCACTTTCCGCCCGGGCAAAAGGCCTATAACTTGCGGCGGGAGGGCTTAAGAGTGGGCCCCCGCAAGTCGGGTGGAGAGCCGGGTGTGGAGAGGAGTAGCGGAGTTTCCCAGTCAGAGTGGGAGTGGAGGTTCCTGGGCAGAGTGGGACTGGAAGTGCCCAGGCTGAGTGGAGTGAATGTGCCCTGGCTGAGTGGAGTGAATGTGGCCAGGCTAAGTGGAGTGGAGGTGCCCAGGCTGAGTGGAGTGCAGGCACCCAGGAAGAGTGGGATTGGAAGTGCCCAGGCTGAGTGGAGTGAATGTGCCCAGGCTGAGTGGAGTGGAGGTGCCCAGGCCGAGTGGAGTGCAGGTTCCCAGGCAGAGTGGGACTGGAAGTGCCCAGGCTGAGTGGAGTGAATGTGCCCAGGCTGAGTGGAGTGGAGGTGCCCAGGCTGAGTGGAGTTGGGGTTCCCTGGCAGAGTGGGACTGGAAGTGCCAAGGCTGAGTGGAGTGAATGTGCCCAGGCTGAGTGGAGTGGAGATGCCCAGGCCGAGTGGAGTGCAGGTTCCCAGGCAGAGTGTGACTGAAAGTGCCCAGGCTGAGTGGAGTGAATGTGCCCAGGCTGAATGGAGTGGAGGTGCCCAGGCTGAGTGGAGGTGCCCAGGCTGAGTGGAGTGCAGGTTCCCAGGCAGAGTGGGATTGGAAGTGCCCAGGCTGAGTGGAGTGAATGTGCCCAGGCTGAGTGGAGTGGAGGTGCCCAGGCTCAGTGGAGTGGAGGCTCCCAGGCAGAGTGGGATTGGAAGTGCCCAGGCTGAGTGGAGTGAATGTGCCCAGGCTGAGTGGAGTGGAGGTGCCCAGGCAGAGTGGGATTGGAAGTGCCCAGGCTGAGTGGAGTGAATGTGCCCAGGCTGAGTGGAGTGGAGGTGCCCAGGCTCAGTGGAGTGGAGGCTCCCAGGCAGAGTGGGCTTGGAAGTGCCCAGGCTGAGTGGAGTGAATGTGCCCAGGCTGAGTGGAGTGGAGGTGCCCAGGCAGAGTGGGATTGGAAGTGCCCAGGCTGAGTGGAGTGAATGTGCCCTGGCTGAGTGGAGTGAATGTGCCCAGGCTGAGTGGAGTGAATGTGCCCAGGCTGAGTGGAGTGAATGTGCCCAGGCTGAGTGGAGAGAATGTGCCCAGGCTGAGTGGATTGGAGGTGCCCAGGCTGAGTGGAGTGCAGGTTCCCAGGCAGAGTGGGACTGGAAGTGCCCAGGCTGAGTGGAGTGAATGTGCCCAGGCTGAGTGGAGTGAATGATCCCAGGCTGAATGGAGTGGAGGTGCCCAGGCTGAGTGGAGTGGAGGTGCCCAGGCTGAGTGGAGTTGGGGTTCCCAGGCAGTGAGGGACTGGAAGTGCCCTGGCTGAGTGGAGTGAATGTGCCCAGGCAGCGTGGAGTGGAGGTTCCCAGGCTGAGTGGATTGTATGTGCCCAGGCTGAGTGGATTGCATGTGCCCAGGCTGAGTGGAGTGCAGGTTCCCTGGCAGAGTGGGATTGGAAGTGCCCAGGCTGAGTGGAGAGAATGTGCCCAGGCTGAGTGGTTTGGAGGTGCCCAGGCTGAGTGGAGTGCAGGTTCCCAGGCAGAGTGTGACTGAAAGTGCCCAGGCTGAGTGGAGTGAATGTGCCCAGGCTGAATGGAGTGGAGGTGCCCAGGCTGAGTGGAGGTGCCCAGGCTGAGTGGAGTGCAGGTTCCCAGGCAGAGTGGGATTGGAAGTGCCCAGGCTGAGTGGAGTGAATGTGCCCTGGCTGAGTGGAGTGAATGTGCCCAGGCAGAGTGGAGTGAATGTGCCCAGGCTGAGTGGAGTGGAGGTGCCCAGGCTGAGTAGAGTGCAGGCACCCAGGCAGAGTGGGATTGGAAGTGCCCAGGCTGAGTGGAGTGAATGTGCCCAGGCTGAGTGGAGTGGAGGTGCCCAGGCCGAGTGGAGTGCAGGTTCCCAGGCAGAGTGGGACTGGAAGTGCCCAGGCTGAGTGGAGTGAATGTGCCCAGGCTGAGTGGAGTGGAGGTGCCCAGGCTGAGTGGAGTTGGGGTTCCCTGGCAGAGTGGGACTGGAAGTGCCAAGGCTGAGTGGAGTGAATGTGCCCAGGCTGAGTGGAGTGGAGGTGCCCAGGCCGAGTGGAGTGCAGGTTCCCAGGCAGAGTGGGACTGAAAGTGCCCAGGCTGAGTGGAGTGAATGTGCCCAGGCTGAATGGAGTGGAGGTGCCCAGGCTGAGTGGAGTGCAGGTTCCCTGGCAGAGTGGGATTGGAAGTGCCCAGGCTGAGTGGAGTGAATGTGCCCAGGCTGAGTGGAGTGGAGGTGCCCAGGCTGAGTGGAGTTGGGGTTCCCTGGCAGAGTGGGACTGGAAGTGCCAAGGCTGAGTGGAGTGAAGGTACCCAGGCTGAGTGGAGTGGAGGTGCCCAGGCTGAGTGGAGTTGGGGTTCCCTGGCAGAGTGGGACTGGAAGTGCCAAGGCTGAGTGGAGTGAATGTGCCCAGGCTGAGTGGAGTGGAGGTGCCCAGGCCGAGTGGAGTGCAGGTTTCCAGGCAGAGTGGGACTGGAAGTGCCGAGGCGGAGTGGAGTGAATGTGCCCAGACTGAATGGGAGTCAATGTGCCTAGACAGAGTGGAGTGAATGTGCCCGGCCGCCGGAGCCCGAAACGTGCCTTTCCCCATTGCCTTGAATGGGCGCGGAGAGAGGGGGGCGCTTTTTGGCTCGTGGCGCGGGCACCGTTGTGCCAAAGCGTCAAGTGTCACCCCTCCCCGTGCTCGGGGCGGCCCCTTGGAGCTAACTGGCTGGGTCTGGAGGGGCTGCGAGGCCGCCCAGGAGAACGGGTCCAAACCGCGTTCCGATCTGACGAGAATTGAGGGCGGGACACAGTTCCGCGGTTCACTTTCCGCCCGGGCAAAGGGCCTATAACTTGCGGCAGGAGGGCTTAAGAGTGGGCCCCCGCGAGTCGGGTGGAGAGCCGGGTGTGGAGAGGAGTAGCGGAGCTTCCCAGTCAGAGTGGGAGTGGAGGTTCCTGGGCAGAGTGGGAATGGAAGTGCCCAGGCTGAGTGGAGTGAATGTGCCCTGGCTGAGTGGAGTGAATGTGGCCAGGCTGAGTGGAGTGGAGGTGCCCAGGCTGAGTGGAGTGCAGGCACCCAGGCAGAGTGGGATTGGAAGTGCCCAGGCTGAGTGGAGTGAATGTGCCCAGGCTGAGTGGAGTGGAGGTGCCCAGGCTCAGTGGATTTGGGGTTCCCTGGCAGAGTGGGACTGGAAGTGCCAAGGCTGAGTGGAGTGAATGTGCCCAGGCTGAGTGGAGTGGAGGTGCCCAGGCCGAGTGGAGTGCAGGTTCCCAGGCAGAGTGGGATTGACAGTCCCCAGGCTGAGTGGAGTGAATGTGCCCAGGAGAACGGGTCCAAACCGCGTTCCAATCGGACGAGAATTGAGGGCGGGACACAGTTCCGCGGTTCACTTTCCGCCCGGGCAAAGGGCCTATAACTTGCGGCAGGAGGGCTTAAGAGTGGGCCCCCGCGAGTCGGGTGGAGAGCCGGGTGTGGAGAGGAGTAGCGGAGGTTCCCAGTCAGAGTGGGAGTGGAGGTTCCTGGGCAGAGTGGGACTGGAAGTGCCCAGGCTGAGTGGAGTGAATGTGCCCTGGCTGAGTGGAGTGAATGTGGCCAGGCTGAGTGGAGTGGAGGTGCCCAGGCTGAGTGGAGTGAATTTGCCCAGGCTGAGTGGAGTGGAGGTGCCCAGGCTGAATGGAGTTGGGGTTCCCTGGCAGAGTGGAACTGGAAGTGCCAACGGTGAGTGGAGTGAATGTGCCCAGGCTGAGTGGAGTGGAGGTGCCCAGGCTGAGTGGAGTTGGGGTTCCCTGGCAGAGTGGGACTGGAAGTGCCAACGCTGAGTGGAGTGAATGTGCCCAGGCTGAGTGGAGTGGAGGTGCCCAGGCTGAGTGGAGTGCTGGTTCCCAGGCAGAGTGGGATTGGAAGTGCCCAGGCTGAGTGGAGTAATGTACCCAGGCTGAGTGGAGTGCAGGTGCCCAGGCTGAGAGGAGTGCAGGTTCCCAGGCAGAGTGGGATTGGAAGTGCCCAGGCTGAGTGGAGTGAATGTGCCCAGGCTGAGTGGAGTGGAGGTGCCCAGGCCGAGTGGAGTGCAGGTTCCCAGGCAGAGTGGGACTGGAAGTGCCCAGGCGGAGTGGAGTGAATGTGCCCAGGCTGAATGGGAGTCAATGTGCCTAGACAGAGTGGAGTGAATGTGCCCGGCCGCCGGAGCCCGAACCGTGCGTTTCCCCATTGCCTTGAATGGGCGCGGAGAGAGGGGGGCGCTTTTTGGCTCGTGGCGCGGGCACCGTTGCGCCAAAGCGTCAAGTGTCACACCTCCCCGTGCTCGGGGCGGCCCCTTGGAGCTAACTGGCTGGGTCTGGAGGGGCTGCGAGGCCGCCCAGGAGAACGGGTCCAAACCGCGTTCCGATCGGACGAGAATTGAGGGCGGGACACAGTTCCGCGGTTCACTTTCCGCCCGGGCAAAAGGCCTATAACTTGCGGCGGGAGGGCTTAAGAGTGGGCCCCCGCAAGTCGGGTGGAGAGCCGGGTGTGGAGAGGAGTAGCGGAGTTTCCCAGTCAGAGTGGGAGTGGAGGTTCCTGGGCAGAGTGGGACTGGAAGTGCCCAGGCTGAGTGGAGTGAATGTGCCCTGGCTGAGTGGAGTGAATGTGGCCAGGCTAAGTGGAGTGGAGGTGCCCAGGCTGAGTGGAGTGCAGGCACCCAGGAAGAGTGGGATTGGAAGTGCCCAGGCTGAGTGGAGTGAATGTGCCCAGGCTGAGTGGAGTGGAGGTGCCCAGGCCGAGTGGAGTGCAGGTTCCCAGGCAGAGTGGGACTGGAAGTGCCCAGGCTGAGTGGAGTGAATGTGCCCAGGCTGAGTGGAGTGGAGGTGCCCAGGCTGAGTGGAGTTGGGGTTCCCTGGCAGAGTGGGACTGGAAGTGCCAAGGCTGAGTGGAGTGAATGTGCCCAGGCTGAGTGGAGTGGAGATGCCCAGGCCGAGTGGAGTGCAGGTTCCCAGGCAGAGTGTGACTGAAAGTGCCCAGGCTGAGTGGAGTGAATGTGCCCAGGCTGAATGGAGTGGAGGTGCCCAGGCTGAGTGGAGGTGCCCAGGCTGAGTGGAGTGCAGGTTCCCAGGCAGAGTGGGATTGGAAGTGCCCAGGCTGAGTGGAGTGAATGTGCCCAGGCTGAGTGGAGTGGAGGTGCCCAGGCTCAGTGGAGTGGAGGCTCCCAGGCAGAGTGGGATTGGAAGTGCCCAGGCTGAGTGGAGTGAATGTGCCCAGGCTGAGTGGAGTGGAGGTGCCCAGGCAGAGTGGGATTGGAAGTGCCCAGGCTGAGTGGAGTGAATGTGCCCAGGCTGAGTGGAGTGGAGGTGCCCAGGCTCAGTGGAGTGGAGGCTCCCAGGCAGAGTGGGCTTGGAAGTGCCCAGGCTGAGTGGAGTGAATGTGCCCAGGCTGAGTGGAGTGGAGGTGCCCAGGCAGAGTGGGATTGGAAGTGCCCAGGCTGAGTGGAGTGAATGTGCCCTGGCTGAGTGGAGTGAATGTGCCCAGGCTGAGTGGAGTGAATGTGCCCAGGCTGAGTGGAGTGAATGTGCCCAGGCTGAGTGGAGAGAATGTGCCCAGGCTGAGTGGATTGGAGGTGCCCAGGCTGAGTGGAGTGCAGGTTCCCAGGCAGAGTGGGACTGGAAGTGCCCAGGCTGAGTGGAGTGAATGTGCCCAGGCTGAGTGGAGTGAATGATCCCAGGCTGAATGGAGTGGAGGTGCCCAGGCTGAGTGGAGTGGAGGTGCCCAGGCTGAGTGGAGTTGGGGTTCCCAGGCAGTGAGGGACTGGAAGTGCCCTGGCTGAGTGGAGTGAATGTGCCCAGGCAGCGTGGAGTGGAGGTTCCCAGGCTGAGTGGATTGTATGTGCCCAGGCTGAGTGGATTGCATGTGCCCAGGCTGAGTGGAGTGCAGGTTCCCTGGCAGAGTGGGATTGGAAGTGCCCAGGCTGAGTGGAGAGAATGTGCCCAGGCTGAGTGGTTTGGAGGTGCCCAGGCTGAGTGGAGTGCAGGTTCCCAGGCAGAGTGTGACTGAAAGTGCCCAGGCTGAGTGGAGTGAATGTGCCCAGGCTGAATGGAGTGGAGGTGCCCAGGCTGAGTGGAGGTGCCCAGGCTGAGTGGAGTGCAGGTTCCCAGGCAGAGTGGGATTGGAAGTGCCCAGGCTGAGTGGAGTGAATGTGCCCTGGCTGAGTGGAGTGAATGTGCCCAGGCAGAGTGGAGTGAATGTGCCCAGGCTGAGTGGAGTGGAGGTGCCCAGGCTGAGTAGAGTGCAGGCACCCAGGCAGAGTGGGATTGGAAGTGCCCAGGCTGAGTGGAGTGAATGTGCCCAGGCTGAGTGGAGTGGAGGTGCCCAGGCCGAGTGGAGTGCAGGTTCCCAGGCAGAGTGGGACTGGAAGTGCCCAGGCTGAGTGGAGTGAATGTGCCCAGGCTGAGTGGAGTGGAGGTGCCCAGGCTGAGTGGAGTTGGGGTTCCCTGGCAGAGTGGGACTGGAAGTGCCAAGGCTGAGTGGAGTGAATGTGCCCAGGCTGAGTGGAGTGGAGGTGCCCAGGCCGAGTGGAGTGCAGGTTCCCAGGCAGAGTGGGACTGAAAGTGCCCAGGCTGAGTGGAGTGAATGTGCCCAGGCTGAATGGAGTGGAGGTGCCCAGGCTGAGTGGAGTGCAGGTTCCCTGGCAGAGTGGGATTGGAAGTGCCCAGGCTGAGTGGAGTGAATGTGCCCAGGCTGAGTGGAGTGGAGGTGCCCAGGCTGAGTGGAGTTGGGGTTCCCTGGCAGAGTGGGACTGGAAGTGCCAAGGCTGAGTGGAGTGAAGGTACCCAGGCTGAGTGGAGTGGAGGTGCCCAGGCTGAGTGGAGTTGGGGTTCCCTGGCAGAGTGGGACTGGAAGTGCCAAGGCTGAGTGGAGTGAATGTGCCCAGGCTGAGTGGAGTGGAGGTGCCCAGGCCGAGTGGAGTGCAGGTTTCCAGGCAGAGTGGGACTGGAAGTGCCGAGGCGGAGTGGAGTGAATGTGCCCAGACTGAATGGGAGTCAATGTGCCTAGACAGAGTGGAGTGAATGTGCCCGGCCGCCGGAGCCCGAAACGTGCCTTTCCCCATTGCCTTGAATGGGCGCGGAGAGAGGGGGGCGCTTTTTGGCTCGTGGCGCGGGCACCGTTGTGCCAAAGCGTCAAGTGTCACCCCTCCCCGTGCTCGGGGCGGCCCCTTGGAGCTAACTGGCTGGGTCTGGAGGGGCTGCGAGGCCGCCCAGGAGAACGGGTCCAAACCGCGTTCCGATCTGACGAGAATTGAGGGCGGGACACAGTTCCGCGGTTCACTTTCCGCCCGGGCAAAGGGCCTATAACTTGCGGCAGGAGGGCTTAAGAGTGGGCCCCCGCGAGTCGGGTGGAGAGCCGGGTGTGGAGAGGAGTAGCGGAGCTTCCCAGTCAGAGTGGGAGTGGAGGTTCCTGGGCAGAGTGGGAATGGAAGTGCCCAGGCTGAGTGGAGTGAATGTGCCCTGGCTGAGTGGAGTGAATGTGGCCAGGCTGAGTGGAGTGGAGGTGCCCAGGCTGAGTGGAGTGCAGGCACCCAGGCAGAGTGGGATTGGAGGTGCCCAGGCTGAGTGGAGTGAATGTGCCCAGGCTGAGTGGAGTGGAGGTGCCCAGGCTGAGTGGAGTTGGGGTTCCCTGGCAGAGTGGGACTGGCAGTGACAAGGCTGAGTGGAGTGAATGTGCCCAGGCTGAGTGGAGTGGAGGTGCCCAGGCTGAGTGGAGTGCAGGTTCCCAGGCAGAGTGTGACTGAAAGTGCCCAGGCTGAGTGGAGTGAATGTGCCCAGGCTGAATGGAGTGGAGGTGCACAGGCTGAGTGGAGGTGCCCAGGCTGAGTGGAGTGCAGGTTCCCAGGCAGAGTGGGATTGGAAGTGCCCAGGCTGAGTGGAGTGAATGTGCCCAGGCTGAGTGGAGTGGAGGTGCCCTGGCTGAGTGGAGTGAATGTGCCCAGGCTGAGTGGAGTGAATGTGCACAGGCTGAGTGGAGTGAATGTGCCCAGGCTGACTGGAGAGAATGTGCCCAGGCTGAGTGGATTGGAGGTGCCCAGGCTGAGTGGAGTGCAGGTTCCCAGGCAGAGTGGGACTGGAAGTGCCCAGGCTGAGTGGAGTGAATGTGCCCAGGCTGAGTGGAGTGAATGTTCCCAGGCTGAATGGGAGTCAATGTGCCTAGACAGAGTGGAGTGAATGTGCCCAGGCTGAGTGGAGTGGAGGTGCCCAGGCTGAGTGGAGTTGGGGTTCCCAGGCAGAGAGGGACTGGAAGTGCCCTGGCTGAGTGGAGTGAATGTGCCCAGGCTGCGTGGAGTGGAGGTTCCCAGGCTGAGTGGAGTG
This sequence comes from Conger conger, assembly GCF_963514075.1. Classification (NCBI taxonomy): domain Eukaryota; kingdom Metazoa; phylum Chordata; class Actinopteri; order Anguilliformes; family Congridae; genus Conger; species Conger conger. The sequence continues at coordinate 7,903 of NW_026890295.1, read as the reverse complement.
CAGGTTCCCAGCAGAGTGGGATTGGAAGTACCCAGGCTGAGTGGAGTGGAGGTGCCCAGGCTGAGTGGAGTGCAGGTTCCCAGGCAGAGTGGGATTGGAAGTGCCCAGCCTGAGTGGAGTGAATGTGCCCAGGCTGAGTGGAGTGGAGGTGCCCAGGCTGAGTGGAGTTGGGGTTCCCTGGCAGAGTGGGACTGGAAGTGCCAAGGCTGAGTGGAGTGAATGTACCCAGGCTGAGTGGAGTGGAGGTGCCCAGGCTGAGTGGAGTGCTGGTTCCCAGGCAGAGTGGGATTGGAAGTTCCCAGGCTGAGTGGAGTGAATGTCCCCAGGCTGAGTGGATTGCATGTGCCCAGGCTGAGTGGAGTGCAGGTTCCCTGGCAGAGTGGGATTGGAAGTGCACAGGCTGAGTGGAGTGAATGTGCCCAGGCTGAGTGGAGTGGAGGTGCCCAGGCCGAGTGGAGTGCAGGTTCCCAGGCAGAGTGGGACTGGAAGTGCCCAGGCGGAGTGGAGTGAATGTGCCCAGGCTGAATGGGAGTCAATGTGCCTAGACAGAGTGGAGTGAATGTGCCCGGCCGCCGGAGTCCGAAACGTGCGTTTCCCCATTGCCTTGAATGGGCGCGGAGAGAGGGGGGCGCTTTTTGGCTCGTGGCGCGGGCACCGTTGCGCCAAAGCGTCAAGTGTCACACCTCCCCGTGCTCGGGGCGGCCCCTTGGAGCTAACTGGCTGGGTCTGGAGGGGCTGCGAGGCCACCCAGGAGAACGGGTCCAAACCGCGTTCCGATCGGACGAGAATTGAGGGCGGGACACAGTTCCGCGGTTCACTTTCCGCCCGGGCAAAGGGCCTATAACTTGCGGCGGGAGGGCTTAAGAGTGGGCCCCCGCGAGTCGGGTGGAGAGCCGGGTGTGGAGAGGAGTAGCGGAGGTTCCCAGTCAGAGTGGGAGTGGAGGTTCCTGGGCAGAGTGAGACTGGAAGTGCCCAGGCTGAGTGGAGTGAATGTGCCCTGGCTGAGTGGAGTGAATGTGCCCAGGCTGAGTGGAGTGAATGTGCCCAGGCTGAGTGGAGTGAATGTGCCCAGGCTGAGTGGAGAGAATGTGCCCAGGCTGAGTGGATTGGAGGTGCCCAGGCTGAGTGGAGTGCAGGTTCCCAGGCAGAGTGGGACTGGAAGTGCCCAGGCTGAGTGGAGTGAATGTGCCCAGGCTGAGTGGAGTGAATGATCCCAGGCTGAATGGAGTGGAGGTGCCCAGGCTGAGTGGAGTGGAGGTGCCCAGGCTGAGTGGAGTTGGGGTTCCCAGGCAGTGAGGGACTGGAAGTGCCCTGGCTGAGTGGAGTGAATGTGCCCAGGCAGCGTGGAGTGGAGGTTCCCAGGCTGAGTGGATTGCATGTGCCCAGGCTGAGTGGATTGCCTGTGCCCAGGCTGAGTGGAGTGCAGGTTCCCTGGCAGAGTGGGATTGGAAGTGCCCAGGCTGAGTGGAGAGAATGTGCCCAGGCTGAGTGGATTGGAGGTGCCCAGGCTGAGTGGAGTGCAGGTTCCCAGGCAGAGTGTGACTGAAAGTGCCCAGGCTGAGTGGAGTGAATGTGCCCAGGCTGAATGGAGTGGAGGTGCCCAGGCTGAGTGGAGGTGCCCAGGCTGAGTGGAGTGCAGGTTCCCAGGCAGAGTGGGATTGGAAGTGCCCAGGCTGAGTGGAGTGAATGTGCCCTGGCTGAGTGGAGTGAATGTGCCCAGGCTGAGTGGCGTGGAGGTGTCCAGGCTGAGTAGAGTGCAGGCACCCAGGCAGAGTGGGATTGGAAGTGCCCAGGCTGAGTGGAGTGAATGTGCCCAGGCTGAGTGGAGTGGAGGTGCCCAGGCCGAGTGGAGTGCAGGTTCCCAGGCAGAGTGGGACTGGAAGTGCCCAGGCTGAGTGGAGTGAATGTGCCCAGGCTGAGTGGAGTGGAGGTGCCCAGGCTGAGTGGAGTTGGGGTTCCCTGGCAGAGTGGGACTGGAAGTGCCAAGGCTGAGTGGAGTGAATGTGCCCAGGCTGAGTGGAGTGGAGGTGCCTAGGCCGAGTGGAGTGCAGGTTCCCAGGCAGAGTGGGACTGAAAGTGCCGAGGCTGAGTGGAGTGAATGTGCCCAGGCTGAATGGAGTGGAGGTGCCCAGGCTGAGTGGAGTGCAGGTTCCCTGGCAGAGTGGGATTGGAAGTGCCCAGGCTGAGTGGAGTGAATGTGCCCAGGCTGAGTGGAGTGGAGGTGCCCGGGCTGAGTGGAGTTGGGGTTCCCTGGCAGAGTGGGACTGGAAGTGCCAAGGCTGAGTGGAGTGAAGGTACCCAGGCTGAGTGGAGTGGAGGTGCCCAGGCTAAGTGGAGTGCAGGTTCCCAGCAGAGTGGGACTGGAAGTGCCCAGGCTGAGTGGAGTGAATGTGCCCAGGCTGAATGGAGTGGAGGTGCCCAGGCTGAGTGGAGTGCAGGTTCCCAGGCAGAGTGGGATTGAAAGTGCCCAGGCTGAGTGGAGTGAATGTGCCCAGGCTGAATGGAGTGGAGGTGCCCAGGCTGAGTGGAGTTGGGGTTCCCTGGCAGAGTGGGACTGGAAGTGCCAAGGCTGAGTGGAGTGAAGGTACCCAGGCTGAGTGGAGTGGAGGTGCCCAGGCTGAGTGGAGTGCAGGTTCCCAGCAGAGTGGGACTGGAAGTGCCCACGCTGAGTGGAGTGAATGTGCCCAGGCTGAATGGAGTGGAGGTGCCCAGGCTGAGTGGAGGTGCCCAGGCTGAGTGGAGTGCAGGTTCCCAGGCAGAGTGGGATTGGAAGTGCCCAGGCTGAGTGGAGTGAATGTACCCAGGCTGAGTGGAGTGGAGGGGCCCAGGCTGAGTGGAGTGCAGGTTCCCAGGCAGAGTGGGATTGGAAGTGCCCAGGCTGAGTGGAGTGAATGTACCCAGGCTGAGTGGAGTGGAGGTGCCCAGGCTGAGTAGAGTTGTGGTTGGGGTTGGCTCGTGGCGCGGTCACCGTTGCGCCAAAGCGTCAAGTGTCACACCTCCCCGTGCTCGGGGCGGCCCCTTGGAGCTAACTAGCGAGGTTTGGAGGGGCTGCGAGGCCGCCCAGGAGAACGGGTCCAAACCGCGTTCCGATCGGACGAGAATTGAGGGCGGGACACAGTTCCGCGGTTCACTTTCCGCCCGGGCAAATGGCCTATAACTTGCGGCGGGAGGGCTTAAGAGTGGGCCCCCGCGAGTCGGGTGGAGAGCCGGGTGTGGAGAGGAGTAGCGGAGGTTCCCAGTCAGAGTGGGAGTGGAGGTTTCTGGGCAGAGTGGGACTGGAAGTGCCCAGGCTGAGTGGAGTGAATGTGCCCTGGCTGAGTGGAGTGAATGTGGCCAGGCTGAGTGGAGTGGAGGTGCCCAGGCTGAGTGGAGTGCAGGCACCCAGGCAGAGTGGGATTGGAAGTGCCCAGGCTGAGTGGAGTGAATGTGCCCAGGCTGAGTGGAGTGGAGGTGCCCAGGCTGAGTGGATTTGGGGTTCCCTGGCAGAGTGGGACTGGAAGTGCCAAGGCTGAGTGGAGTGAATGTGCCCAGGCTGAGTGGAGTGGAGGTGCCCAGGCCGAGTGGAGTGCAGGTTCCCAGGCAGAGTGGGATTGACAGTCCCCAGGCTGAGTGGAGTGAATGTGCCCAGGAGAACGGGTCCAAACCGCGTTCCGATCGGACGAGAATTGAGGGCGGGACACAGTTCCGCGGTTCACTTTCCGCCCGGGCAAATGGCCTAGAACTTGCGGCGGGAGGGCTTAAGAGTGGGCCCCCGCGAGTCGGGTGGAGAGCCGGGTGTGGAGAGGAGTAGCGGAGGTTCCCAGTCAGAGTGGGAGTGGAGGTTCCTGGGCAGAGTGGGACTGGAAGTGCCCAGGCTGAGTGGAGTGAATGTGCCCTGGCTGAGTGGAGTGAATGTGGCCAGGCTGAGTGGAGTGGAGGTGCCCAGGCTGAGTGGAGTGCAGGCACCCAGGCAGAGTGGGATTGGAAGTGCCCAGGCTGAGTGGAGTGAATGTGCCCAGGCTGAGTGGAGTGGAGGTGCCCAGGCTCAGTGGATTTGGGGTTCCCTGGCAGAGTGGGACTGGAAGTGCCAAGGCTGAGTGGAGTGAATGTGCCCAGGCTGAGTGGAGTGGAGGTGCCCAGGCCGAGTGGAGTGCAGGTTCCCAGGCAGAGTGGGATTGACAGTCCCCAGGCTGAGTGGAGTGAATGTGCCCAGGAGAACGGGTCCAAACCGCGTTCCAATCGGACGAGAATTGAGGGCGGGACACAGTTCCGCGGTTCACTTTCCGCCCGGGCAAAGGGCCTATAACTTGCGGCAGGAGGGCTTAAGAGTGGGCCCCCGCGAGTCGGGTGGAGAGCCGGGTGTGGAGAGGAGTAGCGGAGGTTCCCAGTCAGAGTGGGAGTGGAGGTTCCTGGGCAGAGTGGGACTGGAAGTGCCCAGGCTGAGTGGAGTGAATGTGCCCAGGCTGAGTGGAGTGGAGGTGCCCAGGCTGAGTGGAGTTGGGGTTCCCTGGCAGAGTGGGACTGGAAGTGCCAAGGCTGAGTGGAGTGAATGTGCCCAGGCTGAGTGGAGTGGAGATGCCCAGGCCGAGTGGAGTGCAGGTTCCCAGGCAGAGTGTGACTGAAAGTGCCCAGGCTGAGTGGAGTGAATGTGCCCAGGCTGAATGGAGTGGAGGTGCCCAGGCTGAGTGGAGGTGCCCAGGCTGAGTGGAGTGCAGGTTCCCAGGCAGAGTGGGATTGGAAGTGCCCAGGCTGAGTGGAGTGAATGTGCCCAGGCTGAGTGGAGTGGAGGTGCCCAGGCTCAGTGGAGTGGAGGCTCCCAGGCAGAGTGGGATTGGAAGTGCCCAGGCTGAGTGGAGTGAATGTGCCCAGGCTGAGTGGAGTGGAGGTGCCCAGGCAGAGTGGGATTGGAAGTGCCCAGGCTGAGTGGAGTGAATGTGCCCAGGCTGAGTGGAGTGGAGGTGCCCAGGCTGAGTGGAGTTGGGGTTCCCTGGCAGAGTGGGACTGGAAGTGCCAAGGCTGAGTGGAGTGAATGTGCCCAGGCTGAGTGGAGTGGAGGTGCCCAGGCCGAGTGGAGTGCAGGTTCCCAGGCAGAGTGGGACTGGAAGTGCCCAGTCGGAGTGGAGTGAATGTGCCCAGGCTGAATGGAGTGGAGGTGCCCAGGCTGAGTGGAGTGCAGGTTCCCTGGCTGAGTGGGATTGGAAGTGCCCAGGCTGAGTGGAGTGAATGTGGCCAGGCTAAGTGGAGTGGAGGTGCCCAGGCTGAGTGGAGTGCAGGCACCCAGGCAGAGTGGGATTGGAAGTGCCCAGGCGGAGTGGAGTGAATGTGCCCAGGCTGAATGGGAGTCAATGTGCCTAGAGAGAGTGGAGTGAATTTGCCAGGCCGCCGGAGCCCGAAACGTGCGTTTCCCCATTGCCTTGAATGGGCGCGGAGAGAGGGGGGCGCTTTTTGGCTCGTGGCGCGGGCACCGTTGCGCCAAAGCGTCAAGTGTCACACCTCCCCGTGCTCGGGGCGGCCACTTGGAGCTAACTGGCTGGGTCTGGAGGGGCTGCGAGACCGCCCAGGAGAACGGGTCCAAACCGCGTTCCGATCGGACGAGAATTGAGGGCGGGACACAGTTCCGCGGTTCACGTTCCGCCCGGGCAAAGGGCCTATAACTTGCGGCGGGAGGGCTTAAGAGTGGGCCCCCGCGAGTCGGGTGGAGAGCCGGGGGTGGAGAGGAGTAGCGGAGGTTCCCAGTCAGAGTGGGAGTGGAGGTTCCTGGGCAGAGTGGGACTGGAAGTGCCCAGGCTGAGTGGAGTGAATGTGCCCTGGCTGAGTGGAGTGAATGTGCCCAGGCTGAGTGGAGTGAATGTGCCCAGGCTGAGTGGAGTGAATGTGCCCAGGCTGAGTGGAGAGAATGTGCCCAGGCTGAGTGGATTGGAGGTGCCCAGGCTGAGTGGAGTGCAGGTTCCCAGGCAGAGTGGGACTGGAAGTGCCCAGGCTGAGTGGAGTGAATGTGCCCAGGCTGAGTGGAGTGAATGTTCCCAGGCTGAATGGGAGTCAATGTGCCTAGACAGAGTGGAGTGAATGTGCCCAGGCTGAGTGGAGTGGAGGTGCCCAGGCTGAGTGGAGTTGGGGTTCCCAGGCAGAGAGGGACTGGAAGTGCCCAGGCTGAGTGGAGTGAATGTGCCCAGGCTGAGTGGAGTGAATGTTCCCAGGCTGAATGGGAGTCAATGTGCCTAGACAGAGTGGAGTGAAATTGCCCAGGCTGAGTGGAGTGGAGGTGCCCAGGCTGAGTGGAGTTGGGGTTCCCAGGCAGAGAGGGACTGGAAGTGCCCAGGCTGAGTGGAGTGAATGTGCCCAGGCTGCGTGGAGTGGAGGTTCCCAGGCTGAGTGGAGTGCAGGTTCCCAGCAGAGTGGGACTGGAAGTGCCCAGGCTGAGTGGAGTGAATGTGCCCAGGCTGAGTGGAGTGAATGTGCCCAGGCTGAGTGGAGTGAATGTGCCCAGGCTGAGTGGAGTGGAGGTGCCCAGGCTGAGTGGAAGGCAGGTTCCCATGCAGAGTGGGACTGGAAGTGCCCAGGCTGAGTGGAGTGAATGTGCCCTGGCTGAGTGGAGTGAATGTGCCCAGGCTGAGTGGAGTGAATGTGCCCAGGCTGAGTGGAGTGAATGTGCCCAGGCTGAGTGGAGAGAATGTGCCCAGGCTGAGTGGATTGGAGGTGCCCAGGCTGAGTGGAGTGCAGGTTCCCAGGCAGAGTGGGACTGGAAGTGCCCAGGCTGAGTGGAGTGAATGTGCCCAGGCTGAGTGGAGTGAATGTTCCCAGGCTGAATGGGAGTCAATGTGCCTAGACAGAGTGGAGTGCAGGTTCCCAGGCAGAGTGGGATTGGAAGTGCCCAGGCTGAGTGGAGTGAATGTGCCCAGGCTGAGTGGAGAAAATGTGCCCAGGCTGAGTGGAGTGAATGTGTCCAGGCTGAGTGGAGTGGAGGTGCCCAGGCTGAGTGGAGTGCAGGTTCCCAGGCAGAGTGGGATTGGAAGTGCCCAGGCTGAGTGGAGTGAATGTACCCAGGCTGAGTGGAGTGCAGGTGCCCAGGCTGAGTGGAGTGCAGGTTCCCAGGCAGAGTGGGATCGGAAGTGCCCAGGCTGAGTGGAGTCAATGTCCCCAGGCTGAGTGGAGTGAATGTGCCCAGGCTGTGTGGATTGGAGGTGCCCAGGCTGAGTGGAGTGCAGGTTCCCAGGCAGAGTGGGACTGGAAGTGCCCAGGCTGAGTCCAGTGAATGTGCCCAGGCTGAATGGAGTGGAGGTGCCCAGGCAGAGTGGGAGTGGAGGTTCCTGGGCAGAGTGGGATTGGAAGTGCCCAGGCTGAGTGGAGTGAATGTGCCCAGGCTGAGTGGAGTGCAGGTTCCCAGGCAGAGTGGGAAGTGCCCAGGCGAAGTGGATTGAATGTGCCCAGGCTGAGTGGAGTGAATGTGCCCAGACTGATTGGAGTGAATGTGCCCAGGCTGAGTGGAGTGGAGGTGCCCAGGCTGAGTGGAGTGAATGTCCCCAGGCTGAGTGGAGTGCATGTGCCCAGGCTGAGTGGAGTGCAGGTTCCCAGGCAGAGTGGGATTGGAAGTGCCCAGGCTGAGTGGAGTGAATATGCCCAGGCTGAGTGGAGTGGAGTTGCCGAGGCTGAGTGGAGTGAATGTGCCCAGGCTGAGTGGATTGGAGGTGCCCAGGCTGAGTGGAGTGCAGGTTCCCAGGCAGAGTGGAGTGCAGGTTCCCAGGCAGAGTGGAGTGGAGGTGCCCAGGCCGAGTGGAGTGCAGGTTCCCAGGCAGAGTGGGACTGGAAGTGCCCAGGCAGAGTGGAGTGAATGTGCCCAGGCTGAGTGGAGTGGAGGTGCCCAGGCCGAGTGGAGTGCAGGTTCCCAGGCAGAGTCGGATTGGAAGTGCCCAGGCTGAGTGGAGTG
>NW_026890294.1:0-10072 GCF_963514075.1 Conger conger | reverse complement strand
TCCTCTTCCTCTTTCTATCCTTTTCTCTTTCCTCTTCTCTTCTCTTTTCTCTCTGTTTCTCTCTCTCCCTCCTCTCTCTCTCTATTCACTCTCTCTATTCTACCCTCTTCCTTTCTCCTTTGCTCTATCCCCCTCTCTCTCTCCCTCCTCTTCCTCTTTCTATCCTTTTCTCTTTCCTCTTCTCTTCCTCTTTTCTCTCTGTTTCTCTCTCTCCCTCCTCTCTCTCTCTATTCACTCTCTCTATTCTACCCTCTTCCTTTCTCCTTTGCTCTATCCCCCTCTCTCTCTCCCTCCTCTTCCTCTTTCTATCCTTTTCTCTTTCCTCTTCTCTTCTCTTTTCTCTCTGTTTCTCTCTCTCCCTCCTCTCTCTCTCTATTCACTCTCTCTATTCTACCCTCTTCCTTTCTCCTTTGCTCTATCCCCCTCTCTCTCTCCCTCCTCTTCCTCTTTCTATCCTTTTCTCTTTCCTCTTCTCTTCTCTTTTCTCTCTGTTTCTCTCTCTCCCTCCTCTCTCTCTCTATTCACTCTCTCTATTCTACCCTCTTCCTTTCTCCTTTGCTCTATCCCCCTCTCTCTCTCCCTCCTCTTCCTCTTTCTATCCTTTTCTCTTTCCTCTTCTCTTCTCTTTTCTCTCTGTTTCTCTCTCTCCCTCCTCTCTCTCTCTATTCACTCTCTCTATTCTACCCTCTTCCTTTCTCCTTTGCTCTATCCCCCTCTCTCTCTCCCTCCTCTTCCTCTTTCTATCCTTTTCTCTTTCCTCTCTCTTCTCTTTCTCTCTGTTCTCTCTCTCCCTCCTCTCTCTCTATTCACTCTCTCTATTCTACCCTCTTCCTTTCTCCTTTGCTCTATCCCCCTCTCTCTCTCCCTCCTCTTCCTCTTTCTATCCTTTTCTCTTTCCTCTTCTCTTCCCTTTTCTCTCTGTTTCTCTCTCTCCCTCCTCTCTCTCTCTATTCACTCTCTCTATTCTACCCTCTTCCTTTCTCCTTTGCTCTATCCCCCTCTCTCTCTCCCTCCTCTTCCTCTTTCTATCCTTTTCTCTTTCCTCTTCTCTTCTCTTCTCTTTTCTCTCTGTTTCTCTCTCTCCCTCCTCTCTCTCTCTATTCACTCTCTCTATTCTACCCTCTTCCTTTCTCCTTTGCTCTATCCCCCTCTCTCTCCCTCCCCGTTCTCTTTCTATTCTTTTCTCTTTCGTCTTCTCCTCTCTTCTCTCTCTCTCTCTCTCTCTCTCTCTCTCTCTCTCTCTCAGAGAAGACTGCGTGGGAGGGCCTGAGCCCGGCTACCCGGCACGACTCCGGGAGAACTGAGCTCCGAAGCACCTCTGAATATGCAATGAGCTCCATTGACCTTTGACCCCTCCCATCACCAGAGGTGCGATTTGTATGAGCCAGACGCAGAGCCGCAAGGTGCACACGCAAAGCAAAAAAACAAACAGGAAGGAAGGGAAACAGGGAAAGCATACATATTCCCATGAAACAATATTTATTTTTAGAAACGGCGGCAGAGGTTATTCGACAGCCGCATTAACCCACTGTTTAGCATGTTCTGCGCAATAAAAAAAACACACCAGGGAATGTTCAATTCAAAAATAATGAAAGTACCAGGGAGGATTTGTTCGAACGTGCTGCTAATGTGTAAGCGAGCTGCGTTGTGATTAGATTCTCCCAGACTCTTCTGGCTTCGGGCTCCACCGGGAGACTCTGAAGGAGGAGGAGGAGCCAAGGATGAGTCTGAGCGAAAAAACCAATCAGAACTCACCACCATTCCCAGCCGACCAATCAGAACCCACTCCATTCCCAGCTTACCAATCAGAACCCACCGCCATTCCCAGCCAACCAATCAGAGCACATCACCATTCCCAGTTTACCAATAAGAACACACCACCAGCCACAGCTTACCAATTAGAACACATCATAATTCTCAGTTCACCAATCTGAATACGCCACCATTCCCAGTTTGCCAATGAGAACAAACCACCATTCTCACCTTACCAATCAGAACACAGCAACCATTCCCCACTTGCCAATCACAACACACCACAGCAGTTTCAAACACATTGTATATGTGGCAATCGGGAAGGCTAATCCAATTAGAAAACACATGACTAACTAGCCATTATAATGAAATGAGATATAACTGAAAGGTGGGTTTTATTTATTTTCTTCAGGGAGGTGATTTGGGCGAGAGGCTGCCCTGGTTTCCTCCAGCAGATATTCAAGCACAACTGCTGCCAGGAAGGCCTTCAGGGTAACAGACCTGTATCAATTACCATTTCCAATTAAATGCTGCTGCAATAACCGCCAAGTCCCTGGGAGTTATTTATTCCAAATTGCACTTCCCCGGTCATTTGCACGTATTGCATTATGGCCCCCGTCTCTGGCCTGGCCGATGGGAGAGGAAGTAACCATGAGAAATGAGTGGTACAGACCTACAGCTCTACACCTGGGGCACTGCAGGGAGAACGGGTGTACAGAGGGAGAGAGAGAGGGGGCGGCGTAGAGGGAGGGAGGGAGTAGAGAGAGGGAGGGAGGGAGGGAGGATGAGAAAACAGGGAGAAGGAGAGAGGGAGGGTAGAGAGAGGGGGTAAAAGAGAGAGGGAAGGGGAGAGGGACAGAGGGAGAGAGGGAGGGTAGGGAGAAAGGTGGGAGTGAGAGAGGGGAGATGATGGAGGGAAGGGGATGGGGAGAGGGGGGGGAAGAGAAATTAAAAAAGAAAGTAATAAAGAGAGTAAGGGAGGGAGAAGAAGTGAGAGAGAGAAAAAGAGAGAGTGGGGGAGAGGGAGATATAAGAGGGGGGGAGAGAGGTGGGAAAGCAGCGGAGGGGGGAGAGAGAAAGTTATTGAGGGAAAGTGAAGAAGAGTGGGTGAAAGTGTGTATGTGAGATGATGGAAAAAGAGATAGATTAGATGAGATTAGATGAGTATCTCTTCACTCCAGAGTGAAAGATCCTGACCAGGCTCAGCTCAGTCTAGTGCCTGAGAAATACACAGAAACATGGCTGGCGCAATGTGGACCGATGAAGCGGTGAAGATTATCCAAGAATTCTCTCATTGGACACAAAAGATGAAATATCATTCCTGGAACAGGGACACACGGGGCCTTTGCTATCCAGTATGTTTTGGCATCCCATCACCAGAGAGATAACAATAATCTGAGCTCACAAGATTGAAACTAGCCGCGTTAACCGGTCGTGTCAACCAGCAAACTTAACCACCAGAGTCAACCAGCAAAACAAACCACAAGAGTTAACCAGCCCCCATAACCAGTTGAGTTAACCAGCCATCTTAAACAGCCACATTAACCATCAGTGTTAACCAGCCATCAACAAAAAAAATATAATTTATTTTCTCATTCCTGACCAGGACCCACATTTTCCCCCATGTTTATCAGTGAAGGTTACCGTTTGCCTAAATATTTTATAACGTTGTAATATCGCTGAGACAGTACACCGCAGAGGAGATGTTTCTATTCTTATTCTAGTACCTTGCTCTTGACCTCATAGGTGTGCAGTACTCCACAGTTCCTGAAGCAGCTCTGGGGTCAGTAATGCATCGACTGAGACGACCATTCAGATAAATATCAATCGCCGCCATAAATATCAATCACCCGTCAGAGGAATGCCGGTTTGGAATGCTCTGCGGAAAGGATCTGATTGGCTGAAATCAGGTGAGGCGGATCCCTGGCTACGGACATGAAATGGAGCCTGACCTCTCTCTCACGCTCTCTCCCACTGCCTCTCAGCCTATCTCCGTCTCTCTCCTTCTCTCTCTCTGCCTCTCTCTCTCTGTGCCTCTTCCTCTCTCTCTGTCTGTCTCCCTCTCTCCCTCATTCAATTTCATTCTGTGTGTCTCCATCTCTCTCATTCCCTATGTCTCCCGCTCTCTCTCATTCTCTCACTCCTTCACTGTGTCTCTCTCTCTCATTCTCTCACTCCTTCCCTGTGTCTCTCTCTCTCATTCTCTCACTCCTTCTCTGTGTCTCTCTCTCTCATTCTATGTGTCTCCCGCTCTCTCTCTCATTCTTACTCCTTCCCTGTGTCTCTCTCTCTCATTCTCTCACTCCTTCTCTGTGTCTCTCTCTCTCATTCTATGTGTCTCCCGCTCTCTCTCTCTCATTCTCTTACTCCTTCCCTGTGTCTCTCTCTCTCTCATTCTCTCACTCCTTCCCTGTGTCTCTCTCTCTCATTCTCTCACTCCTTCCCTGTGTCTCTCTCTCTCATTCTCTCACTCCTTCTCTGTGTCTCTCTCTCTCATTCTGTGTCTCCCGCTCTCTCTCTCTCATTCTCTTACTCCATCCCTGTGTCTCTCTCTCTCATTCTCTCACTCCTTCCCTGTGTCTCTCTCTCTCATTATCTCACTCCTTCCCTGTGTCTCTCTCTCTCTCTCATTCTCTCACTCCTTCCCTGTGTATCTCTCTCTCATTCTATGTGTCTCCCGCTCTCTCTCTCTCATTCTCTCACTCCTTCTCTGTGTCTCTCTCTCTCATTCTGTGTCTCCCGCTCTCTCTCTCTCATTCTCTTACTCCATCCCTGTGTCTCTCTCTCATTCTCTCACTCCTTCCCTGTGTCTCTCTCTCTCATTCTCTTACTCCTTCCCTGTGTCTCTCTCTCTCTCATTCTCTCACTCCTTCAGTGTGTCTCTCTCTCTCTCATTCTCTCACTCCTTCCCTGTGTCTCTCTCTCTCATTCTCTCACTCCTTCCCTGTGTCTCTCTCTCTCTCATTCTCTCACTCATTCCCTGTGTCTCTCTCTCATTCTCTCACTCCTTCTCTGTGTCTCTCTCTCTCTCTCTCTCATTCTCTCACTCCTTCAGTGTGTCTCTCTCTCTCTCATTCCCTCACTCCTTCACTGTCTCTCTCTCTCTCTCTCTCTCTCTCTCTCTCTCTCGGTTCATCGCTTCCCATCAAGAACGAATACGTGGTGTTCGGAGCGCTCAGTCTCGCCTCGTCGAGCGTGGGTGGGAGGGGCCCGGGCCCCGGCGCGGCCTGTCCGTCACGTTCACATCGATCCGTCGGGCTCGGCGGCGGGAACGAGGCGCAGTAAAAGGCACTCACGCCGCGACACGCCAAGCGCGCGGTTTGTGCAAGCGCAGCCATAAAGCAGGAGACGGAGAGCAGGGGACAGGACCACAGTGTCATCACTTTTCACACACCAATCGCAGAGCACTTTGGCAACAATAAACAGAAGAAAGCCAATGGTACAGCTTCTGGCACTAAGACTCTCAGGGCTGAGAGACGTTGCCCACCAATCACCACCAGGGTTGTTCTGTGTCTTCTTAGTAATGTACTCCGTGATTGATGGCAGTCATCTCCGGTAGGTTTCTGTGTGAAAAGTGATGACACCACGGGACATCCCAGCCCTATTTTATCAGCCCTGGCAGAAAATAAGAAGCCGAGCCATGATATGTGGGTCATAAGAGTGGATCTGCACCCACCAGGGCACCATGACGAAATTCGCAGGCAACAGAGTGCGCTCATATTTTATCCTCCTCGAGCTGTGAGGAGGGGTTTTCAACAGAAACCCGGCTGCCATTCTCGCTCTCATTTGTGAAGTCTCTCCCGGAATAGAGATAACTTACTTTTCTAACAGCGGAAAGGATTGCTTCGCGGTGTCTCCACCTCTGACTGTGTCTCTTTCTCTGGATGGAAGGAGAGACCACGGGGTGCTGCTCCCTTTTGATCTCTCCTCTCCGTGTGCCTGTCAGAGACTCACGTGCGCACGTGCAGGGGAAGTTTCAGTGGCGGGTATGACAGATGCCGAATTAAAAGAAAACGAACCTGCTGGAAAATATCTGGGGAGGAGGCCGGCGGGATATTCCCCTTCGGACGCGAAAATCGATGAGCTCAATTTAGCAAAAGCAGCAAGACGAGAAAGAGCAGAATCATGTCTAACTGTATGTTTATATGCGGGGATTGTGCCTCGGGCAGACAGTAACCCTTACAGTGACCCTACCTACAGCTTTATTCGCTGGTAATAAATATCTTCAGTTGTGGAAGGCCTTGGGTTACACAGAGCTGATTCGACATACCTCTTGGCTGTCCCCCACTTTTTTTTTACTTATAGCCAAGTCAATTTTGCAAATGACAAGATGTAACTAACAACGACGGCTGCCACAGTCCTATTGATCCACAACCGCATTGCCAGGTTTCGCTTGGATTGTTGCGGAGCCCATTTGTCGAGGTGATTTTAGGACCAATTATGTGAATGCAGCGCTTTACCTTTTTCGTTTTCCGCTTCTGAGAACTGATTCGCGGTCAAAGTAGACCTCAGCGGGCGACGATGTGTGGCTGCCCACCTGGGTGAAGAACGGCGGCCATTTTGTACCGGGTAGCTCATCACACATCAGTTGAGTCTGCCAGCACAAAATGGATTGCCTTTTAATCCATGGGGGGATTACATGGCTGGCGGAATGGCTAGCTTGCAACACGTACCTGAGACAGTGCCTCAGTTTAACATCTGATCCAAAAAAATATCCTCCCCAGCAGCAAAAAAAGAAGGCTGATTTTCCCAGGGAAATCTCCTGGTTTCCCAGGGAAATCTCCTGGTCCAGCACCAGCCAGTTAGCTAGCACTCAACAGAGAGAGTTTCAGGGGCCATAGCGTGACACGATGGTTAGCATCCATCCAGACTGAGTGACACTGAGGCGAGCCCTAGCCATGTCCTCCCTTTAACTGGCACGACAAAAATATTGATGGTTCCCCTCCCCTCCCCCCACAATGTCCACGCCATGCCCCGACCCGCTCGATTCCGTGATCGCCCACCCTGCAGATTTCTCTCCAGAACAGTGGATCTCCAGAACGGCTGCCGCTCTTCGGGGACTCAGAGAGAGGCTCCGCCTCTAAACGGGCCGAGGGCCTGGATGGGCGATGCGAGGCGTCTTTAGGAGCCCGGCCGTGTAAAGAGGGAGCAGCGCGTCTCTCTCCAGGCAGCTGGCCCCAGATAATTGCATTTGACAAGCCTCGCTAGCTCCCAGACTCTTATCGGCTGCAGGAGACACGTTGCCCAAATTAGTTTTAATGCAATCTCGCCACTTCTTGTGCTCGCTCCCCTTTCGCATGTTGAGACGGCGGATCATGATAACCTCACTGGGACGCCCTTTCATCCGGCTGGCATGCGGCTGAGCTCTGCGGCTTCATGGAAAATTCATGCCGGCACACTCAATAATACAGTAAGAAGACATCGTGCGATTACATACTCGCACTCCTACACGTGCAAGTGCGAACACAAATGCGAACGCATCGCACACATGCTAGCAGGCACACATACAGACACACACACACACACACAAACATTTTTAATAACCTATTTTCACTTGAAAATATGTCAGGCAGTATGGTCAATTAGCCACTCTGGTCGACTGAACTATGCAGCCTCTGGGACCGTGGGTATTCTTTCCTTCTTAATATCTCAAGTAAACACAACACTGAACCTTAACAGGGGGGCAAACAATGGCCTCAACAGCTTTGTCAAAACCACAGCCCAGCAAGGACTAAAAACAGCTGTTCCGGGTTTTACACTTTGAACTTATCTAGCTAACTCTGCTAACAGAAGTAATGCTGCTTTTTGATATACTCCCCTGGAGTGACTCACACACACACACACACATACACACATACACCGTCACACACACCTTTATTCACACACTCACACATAGACCCCTCACACTCTCTCTCTCACACACACACGCACTAACTGAACACAGAACTTTAAGAAACAGCATTGCACATTTGAAGCCAGAGCAGATTAACTACAGTACCCTCACTTGCTCCTGCACAGGCAATCACACATACGCAACCAACGCAGTGACAACATACACTCAAATTCCAGTGGCTTGACAAAAAAGAAAGTTACAGTGGCCACCCATCCACGTATATACACACATATTAGACGATGCCGAGTTTGAGGCAGGAATAGAAAAGGCAGCGATGCAGCTTTCTCGTGTCGTTGTGTAACTATGTTTCTTGCGTGAGCAAAGGTGAGCGAATCAAAGTAAGGGATATGGGACACGGTGTGGGCTGTGCACTTAGACAAGGGCGGGGGGAGGGGAAGGAGGGGAGGGGGGGGGTGCTTCCAAAAACCTTGTGATGATGATGTCTGCTTTGAGCCTACGCCAGGAGTACGAGCGGGAAAGCAGAAATAAAATGGCCGCCTCAGCATTCACCTCGATGCCACGGCGCACGCACAAAGAGAAGACCGCGAGGGTGATGTTGCTTCTTTTCATGGCGGGATGTTCTTTTGACACAGATGCTCTTTATTATTTCTCTCCTTCTTTTCCGCCGAAGGTGAGGAACAGAGCCTGCCTGACTGCAGAGCGGGCCTTTGTTTTACGGGAAGGAGCTGGAAGTAACGCGAAATGAAAGTAAAAACACAATTAGGGATGTCTTTGATGAGAAGTAGCAAGCACAGGGAAGAAAGAGCAAGCATCTGCACTCCCTGATTATGTCTCCGTCTAGGAAGAATAAAGGAAGTCAGGCATTCAGATAAATACCGAGTTAAAAGTGCCATAGAGATCGCACTGCACCTGTTGTAACTGATTTGTCTGCCGTTGAAATAATATCTCTCTCATATGTTCGAAAAGATTAACATTTTTGGATTTTTAATGCTTTCCATGCTGAAATAAAGATAAACTTGCGAAAGTCAAAGCCCTAACAAACTGTATATGTGTGTGAGCAATTTACTAGGTAGACCTGTACAACAACTTGTTAATGCAAATATTTAATGAGCCAATCATGTGGCAGCAACTAAATCCATAAAAGCATTAAGATGTGGTCAAGAGGTTCACCAAACGTCAAAATAGGTAAGAAATTAGATTTGGACCATGGAATGATAGTTGGAAATAAATTTTATAAATACCTAATAATGTGCTCACTGAGTGCACGTACTATATGTATGTATGTACAGTATGCATGTGCATTCTCAGAGGCAATTTATATTCCAAGTCATTACAAAAATTACAGCCGGGACTAAGCTGAATGTAACTTGTGAATATATCGATCACGGATCCACAGGACTCATTGGAAACGGGTGTTTGTTTAGGACAACGAAAACTCTATATGCAAACAGGTGAGAAACACTGCACCCAATTGCTTTTATATTGCACCAAATGTCAATTACAGCCATTACCCTCTCATCTCAATAAGGAGACATTTTCTTACCAATTTCATTCCTTGCTCCGAGTGCACAATTTTTATTTGTTTTCTTAGCTAGAGCCTTTTGAGAATTGCTGAATTACGTGTAATACTGTGAACTGGGATGAAAATCGTACAAAGTGAGAACCAGGGGATGCACACAGACACCCACACAGAGACACACACACACACACCCACACAGAGACACACACACACACACACACAGAGACACACACACACACACAGACACACACACACACACACACAGACACACACACACACAGACACACACACACACACCATACACACACACAGACACACAGACACACTCACACACACACACACACAACACACACACAGACACACACACACACACACATACACACACACAGACACACTCACACACACACACACACACACACACACAGCCTGCACACGTGAGGCAACGTTGGCTCAGGAGGTAAGAAGGGTCTTCTGGACTTCGGACTTTCGTTTGTTATAGTTGCACGTCTAACTCCGCTGTGTGTGAGTGCGTGTGTGAATGAGAGGCATCAATTTTAAATTGCTTTGGATAAAAGCGCTATATAAATATAGTCCATCCATTCACCATTTACCAAGTACACACACACACACACACACACACACACACACACACACACAGAAACGGGAAACAGAGACAACATTTCAGACCATGCATGAAAGATGTTGTAAACAAAAGCAGCCATTAGGAAGCCATTGGAGATTGATCATGACTCCTGATGCGTCACATTCCTCTGTGTCCCTCCCTGCGAGTCGCTGTTTTCTGATGTGGAATGGCTTTCATCTCCGCGGCTACAGAAGAGAGCGGTATTCATCTTTAATGACGGAGCTGGGCCGCACCGGCGTGAGGAATCGCGAGTGTCTGAGCACCGTGTGAGGAGAAAGAGTCTGAGCAATGCCCCACCCGCTTC
>NW_026890293.1:0-4000 GCF_963514075.1 Conger conger | reverse complement strand
GGCCCTCTTGAAGGATGCTGGAAAGCAGCCGGAAGACAGGGAGGAGTTGACAAGGGGAGAATGTCTGGTGAGATAGTCTGGAGAAGAGAAGAGGGGATAGGGTCAAGGGCACAAGTTTGTGGGGCGGTGGCAGAGCAGGAGTTGAGTCTGTAAGGGGGGAGAAAGTGGAAAAGGAAGGGATGGGCCTAGAGGGGGGGAAGGGCACAGTGAGGGGGGCGGTAGTTGTAAAGGATCTGCGGATGACTGTGACCTTCTCATCGAAGAAATCAGCAAAGTCATCAGCAGCGAAGGAGGACTGAGGAGGAGGAGGCGGTGCGTTGAGGAGAGAGAAGAAAATAGAGAAAAGTTTCCGGGGGTTAGAACCGGAGTTCTGAATTTGTGTTTGATAGTATTTTGCTTTGGCGGCAGTGACAGCGGAAATCCAACTTTTAGTTGTTTTCATAGAATCCCTGATGGGTGCCATTTTAGGTTTGAACCAGTTCTCTTGATCAAATACTTTTTCTTCCTCAGACAAAAGACAAAACAACTTTGTTGTTGATGTGAATAAACTCCATTTGACCAAGTGCAAAATCATTTTCCATCACATCATTTACACTCACATCAAGTTTTGATCATCACTCATCAATGTCTCTACTTCATTTAATTTACTTGTCAAGACTCGTAATTTTCGTCTCCTCAAAGCAATGCATTTTTGCAATTTCTCTTCTAATGCTTTCTCTGTTAGTTTGCGTGACCTTCCCTGCTCCATTGCATCAGCCATCTTATAAATTGCAGAGAAAATGCTCAAATTGCATGCAAAAGTTTAAAAGCACTTTGTTCCAGTTGCTTTTCTTAATGAAACGAATGCAAAACAACTTTTCTAAGAAAGCAAAACTCCACATTGGTTGCTAGCAAATCCACGCAACATATTCAGCACAGAAAAGCAATTCCAATCCACTTTTATTTCGGTCGGAACTCACTAATTAGCTTCATAAATCCGCGTTACGTCTTCTTATCTTAATGCACATGGATATAGGAAGATTTTCGGTACCTTGTCTTGGAGAATACTTCAAAGGGTGAGCTCGCGTTCCTTTTTCCTGAGCAGCTAGCCACGTCCTCCCCGCGTTCTCCCCGCTCCGCTAAGCAAGTTTTTTTTGACTAAATGTATGGCACTCCGTTCGCCTTTTCCTTTCCTCAAATGTACCACTGTGGAGTCAGTCTAACAAACAGTATTCGCCACGCGAACGACGAGACAAGATAATTTTCCTTTTTATGTTTAATAAGAAAACACAAATTATAATGTCAAGCGTACGGTCAAAAAACTGTGTTGCTTCCATAGCATCTGACTCAAAAACTAACCAGGTACGATTATGTCATATTTATACAATCGGAAGTACAAAAAATATTGACATGTTTTTATAATTTATTAATTACTAAATTATGCAGTCTAGACTAATATGTACCTATGCACATTAATGAAATTATCATTAACAATAATATCGTTTTTAACTAATATAGTTTAGTTAAATTATTATTAATCAGCCTTTCCTCCTGGGAAAGGAATAGCTGAAGCATTGAGAATCTCGTTAAAATCTCTGCGAGCCAGGTTCACATCTTCAAAGGTAGATGTGTAAGTTAAGTAATGTTTTGATTTTTGGGTTTTCCAAAATTTGTTTTAAGGTCTGAATATTGGCTTCATTTCTATGGGGGCTTTAGGGGACAGATCTTCTCTGCAGGTGAACTGCTCAGCAGCTTCTCTGTCCTGTCCAGGTAAAGTACAGTCTGACAATAATCAGATATAGGGAGCTGTGGTTTAACCAGGAATGCCCTGATGAAGCTGGGGTCTAGGTCAGTGATGACATATCCACACACTTTGTCCTAAATGTGAACAATATGTAAACCATCCCAGGGAGTCTCCCCTGGTTCAGCCAGTCACTATAAACAGACCTAGATTTCACAGAGCTGCAGAACCTGTTTCCCACTCTTGTTGACCACACTGTCTTGTTTTGTCTGGTCGTTGTATTTGGTGATGGGTTAAGGAGGAGTGTTACTAAATAGGTGTGTATTTCCATTGGAGTTAAAAAAAAATCAACCTTTTCCTGTTATGGCATTTAAATCTCCACATATCAGCACATATCCCAGTGAGTGAAAATGAACAGTTTTCTCTCTGTAAATCAGAGAAACAGTCCTCTTTGTAATGGGGTGGATCTCTTGGTGGTATTTATAAAGTACAGAGGAAGACTGTAAATAGAATCTATTCTGAGCCAGATATAGGAGTTGCCATTTTACTGGCTTTACTGCCCTCTTTTTTTTTTTTTTCTCTCTCTCTCTCTCTCTCTCTCTCTCTCTCTCTCTCTCTCTCTCTCTCTCTCTTCCTCTTCTCTCTCTCTCTCCTCTCTCTCTCTCTCTCTCTCTCCTCTCTCTCTCTCTCTCTCTCTCTCTCTCTCTCTCTCTCTCTCTCTCTCTCTCTCTCCTTCAATTTCAATTAAATGTGCTTTATTGGTATGAAATACATATAGTAACTGTTGCCAAGCATTACATAACATATACACACAAATACAGCAATTATAAAATAAAATAAAAATATTCAGGATGTAGTTATTAATTATATAACATTTTTAATTCATAATTTAAATTAATTTCCCTCCCCTCCCTCTTTCTCAAATGTGCTTTATTTGCCTGACAAGTGAAATGTGTATTAAAGCACTGACAATAACAACATTACAGTCAAAACACAACAACCCCCCCAGCCAAACACACATAGTAAACAACAACAACCTTTCCCCATATATGTAGGTATATATCTTTCTCTTTCTCCATCCCCTCTCATCCCCTCCTCTTTCTCTCTCTATCCTCTATCCCTTTTTCATATATGCAATGACATGACATTATTTCATATTCAGTATTTTTCCCTCTCTTTAATTCAGCTGATCTTCCTTCACTCTCTGCCTCATCCCAGATCACACAGTTTTACAGAGGATCCATCGGAATACACCTTAAAGCCAGGATAGAGGGGCTGAGTGATGTGGTCTGGACTCTGTGCAGGAGGGTCATTGTGTCAGAGACGCTGTAGAAGGACAGAGTTCCTGCCCTGTGATCCAGGTACACTCCTATTCTGGAGGAGGAGGGACCAGGGATTTTAGTGTCAACATTATTGTGCCAGAAACAGTAACTGGAGGGAGTGCAGTCCAAACTCCAGGACTTGTTATTACGTCCCATTCCACAGTCAATACCCACCCTTTCCTGCTGATCTCTTTATATGACACTGCTATAGAAACCCCATACCACTCCACTCAGCCTCCCAGTAACAGCGTCCAGACACACCCTCTCTGCACAACACTTGGCGGTAGCACTCAAATCTCTCTGGATGATCAGGATATGACTGGATCTCTCTCACACTGGTCACCTCTCTGTTCCCCTCAGACAGACGGAGGTCTCTGTGCGCTGTGTTGGGGTCCAGTGTGAGCTGACAGCCATCTGATGGAGGAGAAGAGAGGAGAGCTCCACTCACATATTTTACACATCAGACATATTTTACACATCTTTCATATTTTTGTTTAAATCTCATATTTTCTTTATTGTTCTCATTTTTAAGATGTTTAAAGATTTTTAAACTTGCTTGTGTCTTCTGAAAGTTACTTTTCACTTATTTTTACCCTTGTATTGGATTTTCAACCTCTCCGCTCCCTCTCCCTCCCTCCCTCTCCTCTCCTCTCCCCCTCCCCTCCTCTCCCTCTCTCCCCTCCCCTCTCCTTTCCCCTCCTCTCCCCTCTCCCTCGCTCCCTCCTCCCTCCCTCCCTCCCTCCCTCCCTCTCCTCTCCCCTCCCTCTTTCTCTCCCTCCCCTCCCTCTCCTCTCCCTTCCTCCCTCTCTCCCCCTCTCCCCCTCTCCCTCTTGCTCTCCCTCCCCCTCCCTCCCTCCTCTCTCTCCTCCTCCCTCTCTCCTCTCCTCCTCCTCGCTCCCTCTCCTCTCCCCTCCCTCTCTCCCCCCTGCCCCCTCCCCCTCTCCCCCCCTGCCCCTCC
>NW_026890292.1:0-53000 GCF_963514075.1 Conger conger | reverse complement strand
CTCAGCCTGGGCACCTCCACTCCACTCAGCCTGGGCACATTCACTCCACTCAGCCTGGGCACTTCCAATCCCACTCTGCCTGGGCACCTCCACTCCACTCAGCCTGGGCACATTCACTCCACTCAGCCTGGGCACTTCCAATCCCACTCTGCCTGGGTGCCTGCACTCCACTCAGCCTGGGCACCTCCACTCCACTCAGCCTGGCCACATTCACTCCACTCAGCCAAGGCACATTCACTCCACTCAGCCTGGGCACTTCCAGTCCCACTCTGCCCAGGAACCTCCACTCCCACTCTGACTGGGATCCTCCGCTACTCTTCTCCACACCCGGCTCTCCACCCGACTCGCGGGGGCCCACTCTTAAGCCCTCCCGCCGCAAGTTATAGGCCCTTTGCCGGGGCGGAAAGTGAACCGCGGAACTGTGTCCCGCCCTCAATTCTCGTCCGATCGGAACGCGGTTTGGACCCGTTCTCCTGGGCGGCCTCGCAGCCCCTCCAGACCCAGCTAGTTAGCTCCAAGGGGCCGCCCCGAGCACGGGGAGGTGTGACACTTGACGCTTTGACGCAACGGTGCCCGCGCCACAAGCCAAAAAGCGCCCCCCTCTCTCCGCGCCCATTCAAGGCAATGGGGAAACGCACGTTTCGGGCTCCGGCGGCCGGGCACATTCACTCCACTCTGTCTCGGCACATTGACTCCCATTCAGCATGGGCACATTCAATCCACTCCGCCTGGGCACTTCCAGTCCCACTCTGCCTGTAACCTGCACTCCACTCGGCCTGGGCACCTCCACTCCACTCAGCCTGGGCACATTCACTCCACTCAGCCTGGGCACTTCCAATCCCACTCTGCCTGGGAACCTGCACTCCACTCAGCCTGGGCACCTCCACTCAGCCTGGGCACCTCCACTCCATTCAGCCTGGGCACCTCCACTCCACTCAGCCTGGGCTCTTTCAGTCACACTCTGCCAGGGAACCACAACTCCACTCAGCCTGGGCACCTCCACTCCACTCAGCCTGGGCACATTCACTCCACTCAGCCTGGGCACTTCCAATCCCACTCTGCCTGGGAACCTGCACTCCACTCAGCCTGGGCACCTCCACTCCACTCAGCCTGGGTACATTCACTCCACTCAGCCTGGGCACTTCCAATCCCACTCTGCCTGGGAACCTGCACTCCACTCAGCCTGGGCACCTCCACTCCATTCAGCCTGGGCACATTCACTCCACTCAGCCTGGGCACTTCCAGTCCCACTCTGCCTGGGAACCTGCACTCCACTCAGCCTGGGCACCTCCACTCCACTCAGCCTGGGCACATTCACTCCACTCAGCCTGGGCACATTCACTCCACTCAGCCTGGGCACATTCACTCCACTCAGCCTGGGCACTTCCAGTCCCACTCTGCTGGGAACCTGCACTCCACTCAGCCTGGGAACCTCCACTCCACGCAGCCTGGGCACATTCACTCCACTCAGCCAGGGCACTTCCAGTCCCTCTCTGCCTGGGAACCCCAACTCCACTCAGCCTGGGCACCTCCACTCCACTCAGCCTGGGCACATTCACTCCACTCAGCCTGGGCACTTCCAATCCCACTCTGCCTGGGCACCTCCACTCCACTCAGCCTGGGCACATTCACTCCACTCAGCCTGGGCACTTCCAATCCCACTCTGCCTGGGTGCCTGCACTCCACTCCGCCTGGGCACCTCCACTCCACTCAGCCTGGCCACACTCACTCCACTCAGCCAGGGCACATTCACTCCACTCAGCCTGGGCACTTCCAGTCCCACTCTGCCCAGGAACCTCCACTCCCACTCTGACTGGGAACCTCCGCTACTCCTCCCCACACCCGGCTCTCCACCCGACTCGCGGGGGCCCACTCTTAAGCCCTCCCGCCGCAAGTTATAGGCCCTTTGCCGGGGCGGAAAGTGAACCGCGGAACTGTGTCCCGCCCTCAATTCTCGTCCGATCGGAACGCGGTTTGGACCCGTTCTCCTGGGCGGCCTCGCAGCCCCTCCAGACCCAGCTAGTTAGCTCCAAGGGGCCGCCCCGAGCACGGGGAGGTGTGATACTTGACGCTTTGACGCAACGGTGCCCGCGCCACGAGCCAAAAAGCGCACCCCTCTCTCCGCGCCCATTCAAGGCAATGGGGAAACGCACGTTTCGGGCTCCGGCGGCCGGGCACATTCACTCCACTCTGTCTAGGCACATTGACTCCCATTCAGCCTGGGCACATTCACTCCGCTCCGCCTGGGCACTTCCAGTCCCACTCTGCCCAGGAACCTCCACTCCCACTCTGACTGGGAACCTCCGCTACTACTCTCCACACCCGGCTCTACACCCGACTGGCGGGGGCCCACTCTTAAGCCCTCCCGCCGCAAGTTATAGGCCCTTTGCCCGGGCGGAAAGTGAACCGCGGAACTGTGTCCCGCCCTCAATTCTCGTCCGATCGGAACGCGGTTTGGACCCGTTCTCCTGGGCGGCCTCGCAGCCCCTCCAGACCCAGCTAGTTAGCTCCAAGGGGCCGCCCCGAGCACGGGGAGGTGTGACACTTGACGCTTTGACGCAACGGTGCCCGCGCCAAGAGCCAAAAAGCGCCCCCCTCTCTCCGCGCCCATTCAAGGCAATGGGGAAACGCACGTTTCGGGCTCCGGCGGCCGGGCACATTCACTCCACTCTGTCTCGGCACATTGACTCCCATTCAGCCTGGGCACATTCAATCCACTCCGCCTGGGCACTTCCAATCCCACTCTGCCTGGGAACCTGCACTCCACTCAGCCTGTGCACCTCCACTCCATTCAGCCTGGGCACATTCACTCCACTCAGCCTGGGCACTTCCAGTCCCACTCTGCCTGGGATCCTGCACTCCACTCAGCCTGGGCACCTCCACTCCACTCAGCCTGGGCACATTCACTCCACTCTGCCTGGGCACATTCACTCCACTCAGCCTGGGCACATTCACTCCACTCAGCCTGGGCACTTCCAGTCCCTCTCTGCCTGGGAACCCCAACTCCACTCAGCCTGGGCACCTCCACTCCACTCAGCCTGGGCACATTCACTCCACTCTGTCTAGGCACATTGACTCCCATTCAGCCTGGGATCATTCACTCCACTCAGCCTGGGCACATTCACTCCACTCAGCCTGGGCACTTCCAGTCCCACTCTGCCTGGGAACCTGCACTCCACTCAGCCTGGGCACCTCCAATCCACTCAGCCTTGGCACATTCTCTCCACTCAGCCTGGGCACATTCACTCCACTCAGCCTGGGCACTTCCAATCCCACTCTGCCTGGGCACCTCCACTCCACTCAGCCTGGGCACATTCACTCCACTCAGCCTGGGCACTTCCAATCCCACTCTGCCTGGGTGCCTGCACTCCACTCAGCCTGGGCACCTCCACTCCACTCAGCCTGGCCACATTCACTCCACTCAGCCAGGGCACATTCACTCCACTCAGCCTGGGAACCTCCACTCCACGCAGCCTGGGCACATTCACTCCACTCAGCCAGGGCACTTCCAGTCCCTCTCTGCCTGGGAACCTGCACTCCACTCAGCCTGGGAACCTCCACTCCACGCAGCCTGGGCACATTCACTCCACTCAGCCAGGGCACTTCCAGTCCCTCTCTGCCTGGGAACCCCAACTCCACTCAGCCTGGGCACCTCCACTCCACTCAGCCTGGGCACATTCACTCCACTCAGCCTGGGCACTTCCAATCCCACTCTGCCTGGGCACCTCCACTCCACTCAGCCTGGGCACATTCACTCCACTCAGCCTGGGCACTTCCAATCCCACTCTGCCTGGGTGCCTGCACTCCACTCAGCCTGGGCACCTCCACTCCACTCAGCCTGGCCACATTCACTCCACTCAGCCAGGGCACATTCACTCCACTCAGCCTGGGCACTTCCAGTCCCACTCTGCCCAGGAACCTCCACTCCCACTCTGACTGGGAACCTCCGCTACTCCTCTCCACACCCGGCTCTCCACCCGACTCGCGGGGGCCCACTCTTAAGCCCTCCCGCCGCAAGTTATAGGCCCTTTGCCCGGGCGGAAAGTGAACCGCGGAACTGTGTCCCGCCCTCAATTCTCGTCCGATCGGAACGCGGTTTGGACCCGTTCTCCTGGGCGGCCTCGCAGCCCCTCCAGACCCAGCCAGTTAGCTCCAAGGGGCCGCCCCGAGCACGGACGCTTTGGCGCAACGGTGCCCGCGCCACGAGCCAAAAAGTGCCCCCCTCTCTCCGCGCCCATTCAAGGCAATGGGGAAACGCACGTTTCGGGCTTCGGCGGCCGGGCACATTCACTCCACTCTGTCTAGGCACATTGACTCCCATTCAGCCTGGGCACATTCACTCCACTCCGCCTGGGCACTTCCAGTCCCACTCTGCCTGGAAACCTGCACTCCACTCGGCCTGGATACCTCCACTCCACTCAGCCTGGGCACATTCACTCCACTCAGCCTGGGCACTTCCAATCCCACTCTGCCAGGGAACCTGCACTCCACTCAGCCTGGGCACATGCAATCCACTCAGCCTGGGGACATTCACTCCACTCAGCCTGGGTACTTCCAATCCCACTCTGCCTGGGAACCAGCACTCCACTCAGCCTGGGCACCTCCACTCCACTCAGCCTGGGTACATTCACTCCACTCAGCCTTGGCACTTCCAGTCCCACTCTGCCAGGGAACCACAACTCCACTCAGCCTGGGCACCTCCACTCCACTCAGCCTGGGCACATTCACTCCACTCAGCCTGGGCACTTCCAATCCCACTCTGCCTGGGAACCTGCACTCCACTCAGCCTGGGCACCTCCACTCCACTCAGCCTGGGTACATTCACTCCACTCAGCCTGGGCACTTCCAATCCCACTCTGCCTGGGAACCTGAACTCCACTCAGCCTGGGCACCTCCACTCCATTCAGCCTGGGCACATTCACTCCACTCAGCCTGGGCACTTCCAGTCCCACTCTGCCTGGGAACCTGCACTCCACTCAGCCTGGGCACCTCCACTCCACTCAGCCTGGGCACATTCACTCCACTCAGCCTGGGCACATTCAGTCCACTCAGCCTGGGCACATTCACTCCACTCAGCCTGGGCACTTCCAGTCCCACTCTGCTGGGAACCTGCACTCCACTCAGCCTGGGAACCTCCACTCCACGCAGCCTGGGCACATTCACTCCACTCAGCCAGGGCACTTCCAGTCCCTCTCTGCCTGGGAACCCCAACTCCACTCAGCCTGGGCACCTCCACTCCACTCAGCCTGGGCACATTCACTCCACTCAGCCTGGGCACTTCCAATCCCACTCTGCCTGGGCACCTCCACTCCACTCAGCCTGGGCACATTCACTCCACTCAGCCTGGGCACTTCCAATCCCACTCTGCCTGGGTGCCTGCACTCCACTCAGCCTGGGCACCTCCACTCCACTCAGCCTGGCCACATTCACTCCACTCAGCCAGGGCACATTCACTCCACTCAGCCTGGGCACTTCCAGTCCCACTCTGCCCAGGAACCTCCACTCCCACTCTGACTGGGAACCTCCGCTACTCCTCTCCACACCCGGCTCTCCACCCGACTCGCGGGGGCCCACTCTTACGCCCTCCCGCCGCAAGTTATAGGCCCTTTGCCGGGGCGGAAAGTGAACCGCGGAACTGTGTCCCGCCCTCAATTCTCGTCCGATCGGAACGCGGTTTGGACCCGTTCTCCTGGGCGGCCTCGCAGCCCCTCCAGACCCAGCTAGTTAGCTCCAAGGGGCCGCCCCGAGCACGGGGAGGGGTGACACTTGACGCTTTGACGCAACGGTGCCCGCGCCACGAGCCAAACAGCGCCCCACTCTCTCCGCGCCCATTCAAGGCAATGGGGAAACGCACGTTTCGGGCTCCGGCGGCCGGGCACATTCACTCCACTCTGTCTAGGCACATTGACTCCCATTCAGCCTGGGCACATTCACTCCACTCCGCCTGGGCACTTCCAGTCCCACTCTGCCTGGGAACCTGCACTCCACTCGGCCTGGGCACCTCCACTCCACTCAGCCCTGGCACATTCACTCCACTCAGCCTAAGCACTTCCAATCCCACTCTGCCTGGGAACCTGCACTCCACTCAGCCTGGGCACCTCCACTCAGCCTGGGCACCTCCACTCCATTCAGCCTGGGCACATTCACTCCACTCAGCCTGGGCACTTTCAGTCACACTCTGCCTGGGAACCTGCACTCCACTCGGCCTGGGCATCTCCACTCCACTCAGCCTGGGCACATTCACTCCACTCAGCCTTGGCACTTCCAGTCCCACTCTGCCAGGGAACCCCAACTCCACTCAGCCTGGGCACCTCCACTCCACTCAGACTGGGCACATTCACTCCACTCAGCCTGGGCACTTCCAGTCCCACTCTGCCTGGGAACCTGCACTCCACTCGGCCTGGGCACCTCCACTCCACTCAGCCTGGGCACATTCACTCCACTCAGCCTGGGCACTTCCAATCCCACTCTGCCTGGGTGCCTGCACTCCACTCAGCCTGGGCACCTCCACTCCACTCAGCCTGGCCACATTCACTCCACTCAGCCAGGGCACATTCACTCCACTCAGCCTGGGCACTTCCAGTCCCACTCTGCCCAGGAACCTCCACTCCCACTCTGACTGGGAACCTCCGCTACTCCTCTCCACACCCGGCTCTCCACCCGACTCGCATAGGCCCACTCTTAAGCCCTCCCGCCGCAAGTTATAGGCCCTTTGCCCGGGCGGAAAGTGAACCGCGGAACTGTGTCCCGCCCTCAATTCTCGTCCGATCGGAACGCGGTTTGGACCCGTTCTTCTGGGCGGCCTCGCAGCCCCTCCAGACCAAGCCAGTTTGCTCCAAGGGGCCGCCCCGAGCACGGGGAGTTGTGACACTTGACGCTTTGGCGCAACGGTGCCCGCGCCACGAGCCAAAAAGCGCCCCCCTCTCTCCGCGCCCATTCAAGGCAATGGGGAAACGCACGTTTCGGGCTCCGGCGGCCGGGCACATTCACTCCACTCTGTCTAGGCACATTGACTCCCATTCAGCCTGGGCACATTCACTCCACTCCGCCTGGGCACTTCCAGTCCCACTCTGCCTGGGAACCTGCACTCCACTCGGCCTGGGCACCTCCACTCCACTCAGCCTGGGCACATTCACTCCACTCAGCCTGGGCACTTCCAATCCCACTCTGCCAGGGAACCCCAACTCCACTCAGCCTGGGCACCTCCACTCCACTCAGCCTGGGCACATTCACTCCACTCAGCCTGGGCACTTCCAATCCCACTCAGCCTGGGAACCTGCACTCCACTCAGCCTGGGCACCTCCACTCCACTCAGCCTCGGCACATTCACTCCACTCTGCCTGGGCACATTCACTCCACTCAGCCTGGGCACATTCACTCCACTCAGCTTGGGCACCTCCACTCCACTCAGCCTGGGTACATTCACTCCACTCAGCCTGGGCACCTCCACTCCACTCAGCCTGGGTACATTCACTCCACTCAGCCTTGGCACTTCCAGTCCCACTCTGCCAGGGTACCCCAACTCAACTCAGCCTGGCACCTCCACTCCACTCAGCCTGGGCACATTCACTGCACTCAGCCTGGGCACTTCCAATCCCACTCTGCCAGGGAACCTGCACTCCACTCAGCCTGGGCACCTCCACTCCATTCAGCCTGGGCACATTCACTCCACTCCGCCTGGGCACTTCCAGTCCCACTCTGCCTGGGAACCTGCACTCCACTCGGCCTGGGCACCTCCACTCCACTCAGCCTGGGCACATTCACTCCACTCAGCCTGGGCACTTCCAATCCCACTCTGCCAGGGAACCCCAACTCCACTCAGCCTGGGCACCTCCACTCCACTCAGCCTGGGCACATTCACTCCACTCAGCCTGGGCACTTCCAATCCCACTCAGCCTGGGAACCCCAACTCCACTCAGCCTGGGCACCTCCACTCCACTCAGCCTGGGCACATTCACTCCACTCAGCCTGGGCACTTCCAATCCCACTCTGCCTGGGCACCTCCACTCCACTCAGCCTGGGCACATTCACTCCACTCAGCCTGGGCACTTCCAATCCCACTCTGCCTGGGTGCCTGCACTCCACTCAGCCTGGGCACCTCCACTCCACTCAGCCTGGCCACATTCACTCCACTCAGCCAGGGCACATTCACTCCACTCAGCCTGGGCACTTCCAGTCCCACTCTGCCCAGGAACCTCCACTCCCACTCTGACTGGGAACCTCCGCTACTCCTCTCCACACCCGGCTCTCCACCCGACTCGCGGGGGCCCACTCTTAAGCCCTCCCGCCGCAAGTTATAGGCCCTTTGCCCGGGCGGAAAGTGAACCGCGGAACTGTGTCCCGCCCTCAATTCTCGTCCGATCGGAACGCGGTTGGACCCGTTCTCCTGGGCGGCCTCGCAGCCCCTCCAGACCAAGCCAGTTAGCTCCAAGGGGCCGCCCCGAGCACGGGGAGGTGTGACACTTGACGCTTTTGCGCAACGGTGCCCGCGCCACGAGCCAAAAAGCGCCCCCCTCTCTCCGCGCCCATTCAAGGCAATGGGGAAACGCACGTTTCGGACTCCGGCGGCCGGGCACATTCACTCCACTCTGTCTAGGCACATTGACTCCCATTCAGCCTGGGCACATTCACTCCACTCCGCCTGGGCACTTCCAGTCCCACTCTGCCTGGGAACCTGCACTCTACTCGGCCTGGGCACCTGCACTCCACTCAGCCTGGGCACATTCACTCCACTCAGCCTGGGCACTTCCAATCCCACTCTGCCAGGGAACCCCAACTCCACTCA
Source organism: Conger conger (assembly GCF_963514075.1). NCBI lineage: Eukaryota > Metazoa > Chordata > Actinopteri > Anguilliformes > Congridae > Conger > Conger conger. Next base: position 44,215 of record NW_026890292.1, on the reverse strand, counting down.
GCCTGGGCACCTCCACTCCACTCAGCCTGGGCACATTCACTCCACTCAGCCTGGGCACTTCCAATCCCACTCTGCCAGGGAACCTGCACTCCACTCAGCCTGGGCACATGCAATCCACTCAGCCTGGGGACATTCACTCCACTCAGCCTGGGAACTTCCAATCCCACTCTGCCTGGGAACCAGCACTCCACTCAGCCTGGGCACCTCCACTCCACTCAGCCTGGATACATTCACTCCACTCAGCCTTGGCACTTCCAGTCCCACTCTGCCTGGGAACCTGCACTCCACTCAGCCTGGGCACCTGCACTCCATTCAGCCTGGGCACATTCACTCCACTCAGCCTGGGCACTTCCAATCCCACTCTGCCTGGGAACCTGCAATCCACTCAGCCTGGGCACCTCCACTCCACTCAGCCTCGGCACATTCACTCCACTCTGCCTGGGCACATTCACTCCACTCAGCCTGGGCACATTCACTCCACTCAGCTTGGGCACCTCCACTCCACTCAGCCTGGGTACATTCACTCCACTCAGCCTGGGCACCTCCACTCCACTCAGCCTGGGTACATTCACTCCACTCAGCCTTGGCACTTCCAGTCCCACTCTGCCAGGGTACCCCAACTCCACTCAGCCTGGCACCTCCACTCCACTCAGCCTGGGCACATTCACTGCACTCAGCCTGGGCACTTCCAATCCCACTCTGCCAGGGAACCTGCACTCCACTCAGCCTGGGCACCTCCACTCCATTCAGCCTGGGCACATTCACTCCACTCCGCCTGGGCACTTCCAGTCCCACTCTGCCTGGGAACCTGCACTCCACTCGGCCTGGGCACCTCCACTCCACTCAGCCTGGGCACATTCACTCCACTCAGCCTTGGCACTTCCAGTCCCACTCTGCCAGGGAACCCCAACTCCACTCAGCCTGGGTACCTCCACTCCACTCAGCCTGGGCACATTCACTCCACTCAGTCTTGGCACTTCCAATCCCACTCTGCCTGGGCACCTCCACTCCACTCAGCCTGGGCACCTCCACTCCACTCAGCCTGGGTACATTCACTCCACTCAGCCTTGGCACTTCCAGTCCCACTCTGCCACGGAACCCCAACTCCACTCTGTCTAGGCACATTGACTCCCATTCAGCCTGGGAACATTCACTCCACTCAGCCTGGGCACATTCACTCCACTCAGCCTGGGCACTTCCAGTCCCACTCTGCCTGGGAACCTGCACTCCACTCAGCCTGGGCACCTCCACTCCACTCAGCCTGGCCACATTCACTCCACTCACCCAGGGCACATTCACTCTACTCAGCCTGGGCACTTCCAGTCCCACTCTGCCCAGGAACCTCCACTCCCACTCTGACTGGGAACCTCCGCTACTCCTCTCCACACCCGGCTCTCCACCCGATTCGCGGGGGCCCACTCTTAAGCCCTCCCGCCGCAATTTATAGGCCCTTTGCCCGGGCGGAAAGTGAACCGCGGAACTGTGTCCCGCCCTCAATTCTCGTCCGATTGGAACGCGGTTTGGACCCGTTCTCCTGGGCGGCCTCGCAGGCCCTCCAGACCCAGCCAGTTAGCTCCAAGGGGCCGCTCCGAGCACGGGGAGGGGTGACACTTGACGCTTTGGCGCAACGGTGCCCGCGCCACGAGCCAAAAAGCGCCCCCCTCTCTCCGCGCCCATTCAAGGCAATGGGGAAACGCACGTTTCGGGCTCCGGCGGCCGGGCACATTCACTCCACTCTGTCTAGGCACATTGACTCCCATTCATCCTGGGCACATTCACTCCACTCCGCCTGGGCACTTCCAGTCCCACTCTGCCTGGGAACCTGCACTCCACTCGGCCTGGGCACCTCCACTTCACTCAGGCTGGGCACATTCACTCCACTCAGCCTGGGCACTTCCAATCCCACTCTGCCAGGGAACCTGCACTCCACTCAGCCTGGGCACATGCAATCCACTCAGCCTGGGGACATTCACTCCACTCAGCCTGGGAACTTCCAATCCCACTCTGCCTGGGAACCTGCACTCCACTCAGCCTGGGCACCTCCACTCCACTGAGCCTGGGTACATTCACTCCACTCAGCCTTGGCACTTCCAGTCCCACTCTGCCAGGGAACCCCAACTCCACTCAGCCTGGGCACCTCCACTCCACTCAGCCTGGGCACATTCACTCCACTCAGCCTGGGCATTTCCAATCCCACTCTGCCAGGGAACCCCAACTCCACTCAGCCTGGGCACCTCCACTCCACTCAGCCTGGGTACATTCACTCCACTCAGCCTGGGCACTTCCAATCCCACTCTGCCTGGGAACCCGCACTCCACTCAGCCTGGGCACCTCCACTCCATTCAGCCTGGGCACATTCACTCCACTCAGCCTGGGCACTTCCAGTCCCACTTTGCCTGGGAACCTGCACTCCACTCAGTCTGGGCACCTCCACTCCACTCAGCCTGGGCACATTCACTCCACTCAGCCTGGGCACATTCACTCCACTCAGCCTGGGCACATTCACTCCACTCAGCCTGGGCACTTCCAGTCCCACTCTGCTGGGAACCTGCACTCCACTCAGCCTGGGAACCTCCACTCCACGCAGCCTGGGCACATTCACTCCACTCAGCCAGGGCACTTCCAGTCCCTCTCTGCCTGGGAACCCCAACTTTACTCAGCCTGGGCACCTCCACTCCACTCAGCCTGGGCACATTCACTCCACTCTGTCTAGGCACTTCCAGTCCCACTCTGCCAGGGAACCCCAACTCCACTCAGCCTGGGCACCTCCACTCCACTCAGCCTGGGTACATTCACTCCACTCAGCCTGGGCACTTCCAATCCCACTCTGCCTGGGTGCCTGCACTCCACTCAGCCTGGGCACCTCCACTCCACTCAGCCTGGGCACATTCACTCCACTCAGCCAGGGCACATTCACTCCACTCAGCCTGGGCACTTCCAGTCCCACTCTGCCCAGGAACCTCCACTCCCACTCTGACTGGGAACCTCCGCTACTCCTCTCCACACCCGGCTCTCCACCCGACTCGGGGGGGCCCACTCTTAAGCCCTCCCGCCGCAAGTTATAGGCCCTTTGCCCGGGCGGAAAGTGAACCGCGGAACTGTGTCCCGCCCTCAATTCTCGTCCGATCGGAACGCGGTTTGGACCCGTTCTCCTGGGCGGCCTCGCAGCCCCTCCAGACCAAGCCAGTTAGCTCCAAGGGGCCGCCCCGAGCACGGGGAGGTGTGACACTTGACGCTTTGGCGCAACGGTGCCCGCGCCACGAGCCAAAAAGCGCCCCCCTCTCTCCGCGCCCATTCAAGGCAATGGGGAAACGCACGTTTCGGGCTCCGGCGGCCAGGCACATTCACTCCACTCTGTCTAGGCACATTGAAACCCATTCAGCCTGGGCACATTCACTCCACTCCGCCTGGGTGCCTGCACTCCACTCAGCCTGGGCACCTCCACTCCACTCAGCCTGGGCACATTCACTCCACTCAGCCAGGGCACATTCACTCCACTCAGCCTGGGCACTTCCAGTCCCACTCTGCCCAGGAACCTCCACTCCCACTCTGACTGGGAACCTCCGCTACTCCTCTCCACACCCGGCTCTCCACCCGACTCGGGGGGGCCCACTCTTAAGCCCTCCCGCCGCAAGTTATAGGCCCTTTGCCCGGGCGGAAAGTGAACCGCGGAACTGTGTCCCGCCCTCAATTCTCGTCCGATCGGAACGCGGTTTGGACCCGTTCTCCTGGGCGGCCTCGCAGCCCCTCCAGACCAAGCCAGTTAGCTCCAAGGGGCCGCCCCGAGCACGGGGAGGTGTGACACTTGACGCTTTGGCGCAACGGTGCCCGCGCCACGAGCCAAAAAGCGCCCCCCTCTCTCCGCGCCCATTCAAGGCAATGGGGAAACGCACGTTTCGGGCTCCGGCGGCCAGGCACATTCACTCCACTCTGTCTAGGCACATTGAAACCCATTCAGCCTGGGCACATTCACTCCACTCCGCCTGGGCACTTCCAGTCCCACTCTGCCTGGGAACCTGCACTCCACTCGGCCTGGGCACCTCCACTCCACTCAGCCTGGGCACATTCACTCCACTCAGCCTTGGCACTTCCAGTCCCACTCTGCCAGGGAACCCCAACTCCACTCAGCCTGGGCACCTCCACTCCACTCAGCCTGGGCACATTCACTCCACTCAGCCTGGGCACTTCCAATCCCACTCTGCCTGGGTGCCTGCACTCCACTCAGCCTGGGCACCTCCACTCCACTCAGCCTGGCCACATTCACTCCACTCACCCAGGGCACATTCACTCCACTCAGCCTGGGCACTTCCAGTCCCACTCTGCCCAGGAACCTCCACTCCCACTCTGACTGGGAACCTCCTCTACTCCTCTCCACACCCGGCTCTCCACCCGACTCGCGGGGGCCCACTCTTAAGCCCTCCCGCCGCAATTTATAGGCCCTTTGCCCGGGCGGAAAGTGAACCGCGGAACTGTGTCCCGCCCTCAATTCTCGTCCGATTGGAACGCGGTTTGGACCCGTTCTCCTGGGCGGCCTCGCAGGCCCTCCAGACCCAGCCAGTTAGCTCCAAGGGGCCGCCCCGAGCACGGGGAGGGGTGACACTTGACGCTTTGGCGCAACGGTGCCCGCGCCACGAGCCAAAAAGCGCCCCCCTCTCTCCGCGCCCATTCAAGGCAATGGGGAAACGCACGTTTCGGGCTCCGGCGGCCGGGCACATTCACTCCACTCTGTCTAGGCACATTGACTCCCATTCATCCTGGGCACATTCACTCCACTCCGCCTGGGCACTTCCAGTCCCACTCTGCCTGGGAACCTGCACTCCACTCGGCCTGGGCACCTCCACTTCACTCAGGCTGGGCACATTCACTCCACTCAGCCTGGGCACTTCCAATCCCACTCTGCCAGGGAACCTGCACTCCACTCAGCCTGGGCACATGCAATCCACTCAGCCTGGGGACATTCACTCCACTCAGCCTGGGAACTTCCAATCCCACTCTGCCTGGGAACCAGCACTCCACTCAGCCTGGGCACCTCCACTCCACTCAGCCTGGGTACATTCACTCCACTCAGCCTTGGCACTTCCAGTCCCACTCTGCCAGGGAACCCCAACTCCACTCAGCCTGGGCACCTCCACTCCACTCAGCCTGGGCACATTCACTCCACTCAGCCTGGGCACTTCCAATCCCACTCTGCCAGGGAACCCCAACTCCACTCAGCCTGGGCACCTCCACTCCACTCAGCCTTGGTACATTCACTCCACTCAGCCTGGGCACTTCCAATCCCACTCTGCCTGGGAACCCGCACTCCACTCAGCCTGGGCACCTCCACTCCATTCAGCCTGGGCACATTCACTCCACTCAGCCTGGGCACATTCACTCCACTCAGCCTGGGCACATTCACTCCACTCAGTCTTGGCACTTCCAATCCCACTCTGCCTGGGCACCTCCACTCCACTCAGCCTGGGCACCTCCACTCCACTCAGCCTGGGTACATTCACTCCACTCAGCCTGGGGACATTCACTCCACTCAGCCTGGGAACTTCCAATCCCACTCTGCCTGGGAACCAGCACTCCACTCAGCCTGGGCACCTCCACTCCACTCAGCCTGGGTACATTCACTCCACTCAGCCTTGGCACTTCCAGTCCCACTCTGCCAGGGAACCCCAACTCCACTCAGCCTTGGCACCTCCACTCCACTCAGCCTGGGCACATTCACTCCACTCAGCCTGGGCACTTCCAATCCCACTCTGCCAGGGAACCCCAACTCCACTCAGCCTGGGCACCTCCACTCCACTCAGCCTTGGTACATTCACTCCACTCAGCCTGGGCACTTCCAATCCCACTGTGCCTGGGAACCCGCACTCCACTCAGCCTGGGCACCTCCACTCCATTCAGCCTGGGCACATTCACTCCACTCAGCCTGGGCACATTCACTCCACTCAGCCTGGGCACATTCACTCCACTCAGTCTTGGCACTTCCAATCCCACTCTGCCTGGGCACCTCCACTCCACTCAGCCTGGGCACCTCCACTCCACTCAGCCTGGGTACATTCACTCCACTCAGCCTTGGCACTTCCAGTCCCACTCTGCCACGGAACCCCAACTCCACTCTGTCTAGGCACATTGACTCCCATTCAGCCTGGGAACATTCACTCCACTCAGCCTGGGCACATTCACTCCACTCAGCCTGGGCACTTCCAGTCCCACTCTGCCTGGGAACCTGCACTCCACTCAGCCTGGGCACCTCCACTCCACTCAGCCTGGCCACATTCACTCCACTCACCCAGGGCACATTCACTCCACTCAGCCTGGGCACTTCCAGTCCCACTCTGCCCAGGAACCTCCACTCCCACTCTGACTGGGAACCTCCGCTACTCCTCTCCACACCCGGCTCTCCACCCGACTCGCGGGGGCCCACTCTTAAGCCCTCCCGCCGCAATTTATAGGCCCTTTGCCCGGGCGGAAAGAGAACCGCGGAACTGTGTCCCGCCCTCAATTCTCGTCCGATTGGAACGCGGTTTGGACCCGTTCTCCTGGGCGGCCTCGCATGCCCTCCAGACCCAGCCAGTTAGCTCCAAGGGGCCGCCCCGAGCACGGGGAGTTGTGACACTTGACGCTTTGGCGCAACGGTGCCCGCGCCACGAGCCAAAAAGCGCCCCCCTCTCTCCGCGCCCATTCAAGGCAATGGGGAAACGCACGTTTCGGGCTCCGGCGGCCGGGCACATTCACTCCACTCTGTCTAGGCACATTGACTCCCATTCATCCTGGGCACATTCACTCCACTCCGCCTGGGCACTTCCAGTCCCACTCTGCCTGGGAACCTGCACTCCACTCGGCCTGGGCACCTCCACTTCACTCAGGCTGGGCACATTCACTCCACTCAGCCTGGGCACTTCCAATCCCACTCTGCCAGGGAACCTGCACTCCACTCAGCCTGGGCACATGCAATCTACTCAGCCTGGAGACATTCACTCCACTCAGCCTGGGAACTTCCAATCCCACTCTGCCTGGGAACCAGCACTCCACTCAGCCTGGGCACCTCCACTCCACTCAGCCTGGGTACATTCACTCCACTCAGCCTTGGCACTTCCAGTCCCACTCTGCCAGGGAACCCCAACTCCACTCAGCCTGGGCACCTCCACTCCACTCAGCCTGGGCACATTCACTCCACTCAGCCTGGGCACTTCCAATCCTACTCTGCCAGGGAACCCCAACTCCACTCAGCCTGGGCACCTCCACTCCACTCAGCCTGGGTACATTCACTCCACTCAGCCTGGGCACTTCCAATCCCACTCTGCCTGGGAACCCGCACTCCACTCAGCCTGGGCACCTCCACTCCATTCAGCCTGGGCACATTCACTCCACTCAGCCTGGGCACTTCCAGTCCCACTTTGCCTGGGAACCTGCACTCCACTCAGTCTGGGCACCTCCACTCCACTCAGCCTGGGCACATTCACTCCACTCAGCCTGGGCACATTCACTCCACTCAGCCTGGGCACATTCACTCCACTCAGCCTGGGCACTTCCAGTCCCACTCTGCTGGGAACCTGCACTCCACTCAGCCTGGGAACCTCCACTCCACGCAGCCTGGGCACATTCACTCCACTCAGCCAGGGCACTTCCAGTCCCTCTCTGCCTGGGAACCCCAACTTTACTCAGCCTGGGCACCTCCACTCCACTCAGCCTGGGCACATTCACTCCACTCTGTCTAGGCACTTCCAGTCCCACTCTGCCAGGGAACCCCAACTCCACTCAGCCTGGGCACCTCCACTCCACTCAGCCTGGGCACATTCACTCCACTCAGCCTGGGCACTTCCAATCCCACTCTGCCTGGGCACCTCCACTCCACTCAGCCTGGGCACATTCACTCCACTCAGCCTGGGCACTTCCAATCCCACTCTGCCTGGGTGCCTGCACTCCACTCAGCCTGGGCACCTCCACTCCACTCAGCCTGGCCACATTCACTCCACTCAGCCAGGGCACATTCACTCCACTCAGCCTGGGCACTTCCAGTCCCACTCTGCCCAGGAACCTCCACTCCCACTCTGACTGGGAACCTCCGCTACTCCTCTCCACACCCGGCTCTCCACCCGACTCGCGGGGGCCCACTCTTAAGCCCTCCCGCCGCAAGTTATAGGCCCTTTGCCCGGGCGGAAAGTGAACCGCGGAACTGTGTCCCGCCCTCAATTCTCGTCCGATCGGAACGCGGTTTGGACCCGTTCTCCTGGGCGGCCTCGCAGCCCCTCCAGACCAAGCCAGTTAGCTCCAAGGGGCCGCCCCGAGCACGGGGAGGTGTGACACTTGACGCTTTGGCGCAACGGTGCCCGCGCCACGAGCCAAAAAGCGCCCCCCTCTCTCCGCGCCCATTCAAGGCAATGGGGAAACGCACGTTTCGGGCTCCGGCGGCCGGGCACATTCACTCCACTCTGTCTAGGCACATTGACTCCCATTCAGCCTGGGCACATTCACTCCACTCAGTCTTGGCACTTCCAATCCCACTCTGCCTGGGCACCTCCACTCCACTCAGCCTGGGCACCTCCACTCCACTCAGCCTGGGTACATTCACTCCACTCAGCCTGGGGACATTCACTCCACTCAGCCTGGGCACTTCCAATCCCACTCTGCCTGGGAACCCGCACTCCACTCAGCCTGGGCACCTCCACTCCATTCAGCCTGGGCACATTCACTCCACTCAGCCTGGGCACTTCCAGTCCCACTTTGCCTGGGAACCTGCACTCCACTCAGTCTGGGCACCTCCACTCCACTCAGCCTGGGCACATTCACTCCACTCAGCCTGGGCACATTCACTCCACTCAGCCTGGGCACATTCACTCCACTCAGCCTGGGCACTTCCAGTCCCACTCTGCTGGGAACCTGCACTCCACTCAGCCTGGGAACCTCCACTCCACGCAGCCTGGGCACATTCACTCCACTCAGCCAGGGCACTTCCAGTCCCTCTCTGCCTGGGAACCCCAACTTTACTCAGCCTGGGCACCTCCACTCCACTCAGCCTGGGCACATTCACTCCACTCTGTCTAGGCACTTCCAGTCCCACTCTGCCAGGGAACCCCAACTCCACTCAGCCTGGGCACCTCCACTCCACTCAGCCTGGGCACATTCACTCCACTCAGCCTGGGCACTTCCAATCCCACTCTGCCTGGGCACCTCCACTCCACTCAGCCTGGGCACATTCACTCCACTCAGCCTGGGCACTTCCAATCCCACTCTGCCTGGGTGCCTGCACTCCACTCAGCCTGGGCACCTCCACTCCACTCAGCCTGGCCACATTCACTCCACTCAGCCAGGGCACATTCACTCCACTCAGCCTGGGCACTTCCAGTCCCACTCTGCCCAGGAACCTCCACTCCCACTCTGACTGGGAACCTCCGCTACTCCTCTCCACACCCGGCTCTCCACCCGACTCGCGGGGGCCCACTCTTAAGCCCTCCCGCCGCAAGTTATAGGCCCTTTGCCCGGGCGGAAAGTGAACCGCGGAACTGTGTCCCGCCCTCAATTCTCGTCCGATCGGAACGCGGTTTGGACCCGTTCTCCTGGGCGGCCTCGCAGCCCCTCCAGACCAAGCCAGTTAGCTCCAAGGGGCCGCCCCGAGCACGGGGAGGTGTGACACTTGACGCTTTGGCGCAACGGTGCCCGCGCCACGAGCCAAAAAGCGCCCCCCTCTCTCCGCGCCCATTCAAGGCAATGGGGAAACGCACGTTTCGGGCTCCGGCGGCCGGGCACATTCACTCCACTCTGTCTAGGCACATTGACTCCCATTCAGCCTGGGCACATTCACTCCACTCAGTCTTGGCACTTCCAATCCCACTCTGCCTGGGCACCTCCACTCCACTCAGCCTGGGCACCTCCACTCCACTCAGCCTGGGTACATTCACTCCACTCAGCCTGGGGACATTCACTCCACTCAGCCTGGGCACTTCCAATCCCACTCTGCCTGGGAACCCGCACTCCACTCAGCCTGGGCACCTCCACTCCATTCAGCCTGGGCACATTCACTCCACTCAGCCTGGGCACTTCCAGTCCCACTTTGCCTGGGAACCTGCACTCCACTCAGTCTGGGCACCTCCACTCCACTCTGCCTGGGCACATTCACTCCACTCAGCCTGGGCACATTCACTCCACTCAGCCTGGGCACATTCACTACACTCAGCCAGGGCACTTCCAGTCCCACTCTGCTGGGAACCTGCACTCCACTCAGCCTGGGAACCTCCACTCCACGCAGCCTGGGCACATTCACTCCACTCAGCCAGGGCACTTCCAGTCCCTCTCTGCCTGGGAACCCCAACTTTACTCAGCCTGGGCACCTCCACTCCACTCAGCCTGGGCACATTCACTCCACTCTGTCTAGGCACATTGACTCCCATTCAGCCTGGGAACATTCACTCCACTCAGCCTGGGCACATTCACTCCACTCAGCCTGGGCACTTCCAGTCCCACTCTGCCTGGGAACCTGCACTCCACTCAGCCTGGGCACCTCCAATCCACTCAGCCTGGGCACATTCTCTCCACTCAGCCTGGGCACATTCACTCCACTCAGCCTGGGCACATTCACTCCACTCAGCCTGGGCACATTCACTCCACTCAGCCAGGGCACATTCACTCCACTCAGCCTTTGGCACTTCCAGTCCCACTCTGCCCAGGAACCTCCACTCCCACTCTGACTGGGAACCTCCGCTACTCCTCTCCACACCCGGCTCTCCACCCGACTCGCGGGGGCCCACTCTTAAGCCCTCCCGCCGCAAGTTATAGGCCCTTTGCCCGGGCGGAATGTGAACCGCGGAACTGTGTCCCGCCCTCAATTCTCGTCCGATCGGAACGCGGTTTGGACCCGTTCTCCTGGGCGGTCTCGCAGCCCCTCCAGACCCAGCCAGTTAGCTCCAAGGGGCCGCCCCGAGCACGGGGAGGTGTGACACTTGACGCTTTGGCGCAACGGTGCCCGCGCCACGAGCCAAAAAGCGCCCCCCTCTCTCCGCGCCCATTCAAGGCAATGGGGAAACGCACGTTTCGGGCTCCGGCGGCCGGGCACATTCACTCCACTCTGTCTAGGCACATTGACTCCCATTCAGCCTGGGCACATTCACTCCACTCCGCCTGGGCACTTCCAGTCCCACTCTGCCTGGGAACCTGCACTCCACTCGGCCTGGGCACCTCCACTCCACTCAGCCTGGGCACATTCACTCCACTCAGCCTGGGCACTTCCAATCCCACTCTGCCTGGGAACCTGCACTCCACTCAGCCTGGGCACCTCCACTCCACTCAGCCTGGGCACATTCACTCCACTCAGCCTGGGCACATTCACTCCACTCAGCCTGGGCACTTCCAGTCCCACTCTGCTGGGAACCTGCACTCCACTCAGCCTGGGCACCTCCACTCCACTCAGCCTGGGTACATTCACTCCACTCAGCCTTGGCACTTCCAGTCCCACTCTGCCAGGGTACCCCAACTCCACTCAGCCTGGAACCTCCACTCCACTCAGCCTGGGCACATTCACTGCACTCAGCCTGGGCACTTCCAATCCCACTCTGCCAGGGAACCTGCACTCCACTCAGCCTGGGCACCTCCACTCAATTCAGCCTGGGCACATTCACTCCACTCCGCCTGGGCACTTCCAGTCCCACTCTGCCTGGGAACCTGCACTCCACTCGGCCTGGGCACCTCCACTCCACTCAGCCTGGGCACATTCACTCCACTCAGCCTTGGCACTTCCAGTCCCACTCTGCCAGGGAACCCCAACTCCACTCAGCCTGGGCACCTCCACTCCACTCAGCCTGGGCACATTCACTCCACTCAGCCTGGGCACTTCCAATCCCACGCTGCCTGGGTGCCTGCACTCCACTCAGCCTGGGCACCTCCACTCCACTCAGCCTGGCCACATTCACTCCACTCACCCAGGGCACATTCACTCCACTCAGCCTGGGCACTTCCAGTCCCACTCTGCCCAGGAACCTCCACTCCCACTCTGACTGGGAACCTCCGCTACTCCTCTCCACACCCGGCTCTCCACCCGACTCGCGGGGGCCCACTCTTAAGCCCTCCCGCCGCAATTTATAGGCCCTTTGCCCGGGCGGAAAGTGAACCGGGGAACTGTGTCCCGCCCTCAATTCTCGTCCGATTGGAACGCGGTTTGGACCCGTTCTCCTGGGCGGCCTCGCAGGCCCTCCAGACCCAGCCAGTTAGCTCCAAGGGGCCGCCCCGAGCACGGGGAGGGGTGACACTTGACGCTTTGGCGCAACGGTGCCCGCGCCACGAGCCAAAAAGCGCCCCCCTCTCTCCGCGCCCATTCAAGGCAATGGGGAAACGCACGTTTCGGGCTCCGGCGGCCGGGCACATTCACTCCACTCTGTCTAGGCACATTGACTCCCATTCATCCTGGGCACATTCACTCCACTCCGCCTGGGCACTTCCAGTCCCACTCTGCCTGGGAACCTGCACTCCACTCGGCCTGGGCACCTCCACTTCACTCAGGCTGGGCACATTCACTCCACTCAGCCTGGGCACTTCCAATCCCACTCTGCCAGGGAACCTGCACTCCACTCAGCCTGGGCACATGCAATCCACTCAGCCTGGGGACATTCACTCCACTCAGCCTGGGAACTTCCAATCCCACTCTGCCTGGGAACCAGCACTCCACTCAGCCTGGGCACCTCCACTCCACTCAGCCTGGGTACATTCACTCCACTCAGCCTTGGCACTTCCAGTCCCACTCTGCCAGGGAACCCCAACTCCACTCAGCCTGGGCACCTCCACTCCACTCAGCCTGGGCACATTCACTCCACTCAGCCTGGGCACTTCCAATCCCACTCTGCCTGGGAACCTGCACTCCACTCAGCCTGGGCACCTCCACTCCACTCAGCCTGGGTACATTCACTCCACTCAGCCAGGGCACTTCCAATCCCACTCTGCCAGGGAACCCCAACTCCACTCAGCCTGGGCACCTCCACTCCACTCAGCCTGGGCACATTCACTCCACTCAGCCTGGGCACTTCCAATCCCACGCTGCCTGGGTGCCTGCACTCCACTCAGCCTGGGCACCTCCACTCCACTCAGCCTGGCCACATTCACTCCACTCACCCAGGGCACATTCACTCCACTCAGCCTGGGCACTTCCAGTCCCACTCTGCCCAGGAACCTCCACTCCCACTCTGACTGGGAACCTCCGCTACTCCTCTCCACACCCGGCTCTCCACCCGACTCGCGGGGGCCCACTCTTAAGCCCTCCCGCCGCAATTTATAGGCCCTTTGCCCGGGCGGAAAGTGAACCGGGGAACTGTGTCCCGCCCTCAATTCTCGTCCGATTGGAACGCGGTTTGGACCCGTTCTCCTGGGCGGCCTCGCAGGCCCTCCAGACCCAGCCAGTTAGCTCCAAGGGGCCGCCCCGAGCACGGGGAGGGGTGACACTTGACGCTTTGGCGCAACGGTGCCCGCGCCACGAGCCAAAAAGCGCCCCCCTCTCTCCGCGCCCATTCAAGGCAATGGGGAAACGCACGTTTCGGGCTCCGGCGGCCGGGCACATTCACTCCACTCTGTCTAGGCACATTGACTCCCATTCATCCTGGGCACATTCACTCCACTCCGCCTGGGCACTTCCAGTCCCACTCTGCCTGGGAACCTGCACTCCACTCGGCCTGGGCACCTCCACTTCACTCAGGCTGGGCACATTCACTCCACTCAGCCTGGGCACTTCCAATCCCACTCTGCCAGGGAACCTGCACTCCACTCAGCCTGGGCACATGCAATCCACTCAGCCTGGGGACATTCACTCCACTCAGCCTGGGAACTTCCAATCCCACTCTGCCTGGGAACCAGCACTCCACTCAGCCTGGGCACCTCCACTCCACTCAGCCTGGGTACATTCACTCCACTCAGCCTTGGCACTTCCAGTCCCACTCTGCCTGGAAACCTGCACTCCACTCGGCCTGGGCACCTCCACTCCACTCAGTCTGGGCACATTCACTCCACTCAGCCTGGGCACTTCCAATCCCACTCTGCCAGGGAACCTGCACTCCACTCAGCCTGGGCACATGCAATCCACTCAGCCTGGGGACATTCACTCCACTCAGCTTGGGCACCTCCACTCCACTCTGCTGGGAACCTGCACTCCACTCAGCCTGGGCACCTCCACTCCACTCAGCCTGGGTACATTCACTCCACTCAGCCTTGGCACTTCCAGTCCCACTCTGCCAGGGTACCCCAACTCCACTCAGCCTGGGCACATTCACTGCACTCAGCCTGGGCACTTCCAATCCCACTCTGCTTGGGAACCTGCACTCCACTCAGCCTTGGCACCTCCACTCCATTCAGCCTGGGCACATTCACTCCACTCAGCCTGGGCACATTCACTCCACTCAGCCTGGGCACATTCACTCCACTCAGCCTGGGCACATTCACTCCACTCAGCCTGGGCACTTCCAGTCCCACTCTGCTGGGAACCTGCACTCCACTCAGCCTGGGAACCTCCACTCCACGCAGCCTGGGCACATTCACTCCACTCAGCCAGGGCACTTCCAGTCCCTCTCTGCCTGGGAACCCCAACTCCACTCAGCCTGGGCACCTCCACTCCACTCAGCCTGGGCACATTCACTCCACTCTGTCTAGGCACATTGACTCCCATTCAGCCTGGGAACATTCACTCCACTCAGCCTGGGCACATTCACTCCACTCAGCCTGGGCACTTCCAGTCCCACTCTGCCTGGGAACCTGCACTCCACTCAGCCTGGGCACCTCCAATCCACTCAGCCTGGGCACATTCTCTCCACTCAGCCTGGGCACATTCACTCCACTCAGCCTGGGCACATTCACTCCACTCAGCCTGGGCACATTCACTCCACTCAGCCAGGGCACATTCACTCCACTCAGCCTGGGCACTTCCAGTCCCACTCTGCCCAGGAACCTCCACTCCCACTCTGACTGGGAACCTCTGCTACTCCTCTCCACACCCGGCTCTCCACCCGACTCGCGGGGGCCCACTCTTAAGCCCTCCCGCCGCAAGTTATAGGCCCTTTGCCCGGGCGGAAAGTGAACCGCGGAACTGTGTCCCGCCCTCAATTCTCGTCCGATCGGAACGCGGTTTGGACCCGTTCTCCTGGGCGGTCTCGCAGCCCCTCCAGACCCAGCCAGTTAGCTCCAAGGGGCCGCCCCGAGCACGGGGAGGTGTGACACTTGACGCTTTGGCGCAACGGTGCCCGCGCCACGAGCCAAAAAGCGCCCCCCTCTCTCCGCGCCCATTGAAGGCAATGGGGAAACGCACGTTTCGGGCTCCGGCGGCCGGGCACATTCACTCCACTCTGTCTAGGCACATTGACTCCCATTCAGCCTGGGCACATTCACTCCACTCCGCCTGGGCACTTCCAGTCCCACTCTGCCTGGGAACCTGCACTCCACTCGGCCTGGGCACCTCCACTCAGCCTGGGCACATTCACTCCACTCTGCCTTGGCACTTCCAATCCCACTCTGCCCAGGAACCCCAACTCCACTCAGCCTGGGCACCTCCACTCCACTCAGCCTGGGCACATTCACTCCACTCAGCCTGGGCACTTCCAATCCCACTCTGCCTGGGTGCCTGCACTCCACTCAGCCTGGGCACCTCCACTCCACTCAGCCTGGCCACATTCACTCCACTCAGCCAGGGCACATTCACTCCACTCAGCCTGGGCACTTCCAGTCCCACTCTGCCCAGGAACCTCCACTCCCACTCTGACTGGGAACCTCCGCTACTCCTCTCCACACCCGGCTCTCCACCCGACTCGCGGGGGCCCACTCTTAAGCCCTCCCGCCGCAATTTATAGGCCCTTTGCCCGGGCGGAAAGTGAACCGCGGAACTGTGTCCCGCCCTCAATTCTCGTCCGATTGGAACGCGGTTTGGACCCGTTCTCCTGGGCGGCCTCGCAGCCCTCCAGACCCAGCCAGTTAGCTCCAAGGGGCCGCCCCGAGCACGGGGAGGGGTGACACTTGACGCTTTGGCGCAACGGTGCCCGCGCCACGAGCCAAAAAGTGCCCCCCTCTCTCCGCGCCCATTCAAGGCAATGGGGAAACGCACGTTTCGGGCTCCGGCGGCCGGGCACATTCACTCCACTCTGTCTAGGCACATTGACTCCCATTCAGCCTGGGCACATTCACTCCACTCCGCCTGGGCACTTCCAGTCCCACTCTGCCTGGAAACCTGCACTCCACTCGGCCTGGGCACCTCCACTCCACTCAGTCTGGGCACATTCACTCCACTCAGCCTGGGCACTTCCAATCCCACTCTGCCAGGGAACCTGCACTCCACTCAGCCTGGGCACATGCAATCCACTCAGCCTGGGGACATTCACTCCACTCAGCTTGGGCACCTCCACTCCACTCTGCTGGGAACCTGCACTCCACTCAGCCTGGGCACCTCCACTCCACTCAGCCTGGGTACATTCACTCCACTCAGCCTTGGCACTTCCAGTCCCACTCTGCCAGGGTACCCCAACTCCACTCAGCCTGGGCACATTCACTGCACTCAGCCTGGGCACTTCCAATCCCACTCTGCTTGGGAACCTGCACTCCACTCAGCCTTGGCACCTCCACTCCATTCAGCCTGGGCACATTCACTCCACTCCGCCTGGGCACTTCCAGTCCCACTCTGCCTGGGAACCTGCACTCCACTCGGCCTGGGCACCTCCACTCCACTCAGCGTTGGCACTTCCAGTCCCACTCTGCCAGGGAACCCCAACTCCACTCAGCCTGGGCACCTCCACTCCACTCAGCCTGGGCACATTCACTCCACTCATCGTTGGCACTTCCAGTTCCACTCTGCCAGGGAACCCCAACTCCATTCAGCCTGGGCACCTCCACTCCACTCAGCCTGGGCACATTCACTCCACTCAGCCTGGGCACTTCCAATCCCACTCTGCCTGGGAACCTGCACTCCACTCAGCCTGGGCACCTCCACTCCATTCAGCCTGGGCACATTCACTCCACTCAGCCTGGGCACTTCCAGTCCCACTCTGCCTGGGAACCTGCACTCCACTCAGCCTGGGCACCTCCACTCCACTCAGCCTGGGCACATTCACTCCACTCTGCCTGGGCACATTCACTCCACTCAGCCTGGGCACATTCACTCTACTCAGCCTGGGCACTTCCAGTCCCACTCTGCTGGGAGCCTGCACTCCACTCAGCCTGGGAACCTCCACTCCACGCAGCCTGGGCACATTCACTCCACTCAGCCAGGGCACTTCCAGTCCCTCTCTGCCTGGGAACCCCAACTCCACTCAGCCTGGGCACCTCCACTCCACTCAGCCTGGGCACATTCACTCCACTCTGTCTAGGCACATTCACTCCCATTCAGCCTGGGATCATTCACTCCACTCAGCCTGGGCACATTCACTCCACTCAGACTGGGCACTTCCAGTCCCACTCTGCCTGGGAACCTGCACTCCACTCAGCCTGGGCACCTCCAATCCACTCAGCCTGGGCACATTCTCTCCACTCAGCCTGGGCACATTCACTCCACTCAGCCTGGGCACATTAACTCCACTCAGCCTGGGCACATTCACTCCACTCAGCCAGGGCACATTCACTCCACTCAGCCTGGGCACTTCCAGTCCCACTCTGCCCAGGAACCTCCACTCCCACTCTGACTGGGAACCTCCGCTACTCCTCTCCACACCCGGCTCTCCACCCGACTCGCGGGGGCCCACTCTTAAGCCCTCCCGCCGCAAGTTATAGGCCCTTTGCCCGGGCGGAACGTGAACCGCGGAACTGTGTCCCGCCCTCAATTCTTGTCCGATCGGAACGCGGTTTGGACCCGTTCTCCTGGGCGGCCTCGCAGCCCCTCCAGACCCAGCCAGTTAGCTCCAAGGGGCCGCCCCGAGCACGGGGAGGTGTGACACTTGACGCTTTGGCGCAACGGTGCCCGCGCCACAAGCCAAAAAGCGCCCCCCTCTCTCCGCGCCCATTCAAGGCAATGGGGAAACGCACGTTTCGGGCTCCGGCGGCCGGGCACATTCACTCCACTCTGTCTAGGCACATTGACTCCCATTCAGCCTGGGCACATTCACTCCACTCCGCCTGGGCACTTCCAGTCCCACTCTGCCTGGGAACCTGCACTCCACTCGGCCTGGGCACCTCCACTCCACTCAGCCTGGGCACATTCACTCCACTCAGCCTGGGCACTTCCAGTCCCACTCTGCCAGGGAACCTGCACTCCACTCAGCCTGGGCACCTCCACTCCACTCAGCCTGGGCACATTCACTCCACTCAGCCTGGGCACTTCCAGTCCCACTCTGCCTGGGAACCTGCACTCCACTCAGCCTGGGCACCTCCAATCCACTCAGCCTGGGCACATTCTCTCTAGTCAGCCTGGGCACATTCACTCCACTCAGCCTGGGCACTTCCAATCCCACTCTGCCTGGGAACCTGCACTCCACTCAGCCTGGGCACCTCCACTCCATTCAGCCTGGGCACATTCACTCCACTCAGCCTGGGCACTTCCAGTCCCACTCTGCCTGGGAACCTGCACTCCACTCAGCCTGGGCACCTCCACTCCACTCAGCCTGGGCACATTCACTCCACTCAGCCTGGGCACATTCACTCCACTCAGCCTGGGCACATTCACTCCACTCAGCCTGGGCACTTCCAGTCCCACTCTGCTGGGAACCTGCACTCCACTCAGCCTGGGAACCTCCACTCCACGCAGCCTGGGCACATTCACTCCACTCAGCCAGGGCACGTCCAGTCCCTCTCTGCCTGGGAACCCCAACTCCACTCAGCCTGGGCACCTCCACTCCACTCATCCTGGGCACATTCACTCCACTCTGTCTAGGCACATTGACTCCCATTCAGCCTGGGAACATTCACTCCACTCAGCCTGGGCACATTCACTCCACTCAGCCTGGGCACTTCCAGTCCCACTCTGCGTGGGAACCTGCACTCCACTCAGCCTGGGCACCTCCAATCCACTCAGCCTGGGCACATTCTCTCCACTCAGCCTGGGCACATTCACTCCACTCAGCCTGGGCACTTCCAGTCCCACTCTGCCCAGGAACCTCCACTCCCACTCTGACTGGGAACCTCCGCTACTCCTCTCCACACCCGGCTCTCCACCCGACTCGCGGGGGCCCACTCTTAAGCCCTCCCGCCGCAAGTTATAGGCCCTTTGCCCGGGCGGAACGTGAACCGCGGAACTGTGTCCCGCCCTCAATTCTCGTCCGATCGGAACGCGGTTTGGACCCGTTCTCCTGGGCGGTCTCGCAGCCCCTCCAGACCCAGCCAGTTAGCTCCAAGGGGCCGCCCCGAGCACGGGGAGGTGTGACACTTGACGCTTTGGCGCAACGGTGCCCGCGCCACGAGCCAAAAAGCGCCCCCCTCTCTCCGCGCCCATTCAAGGCAATGGGGAAACGCACGTTTCGGGCTCCGGCGGCCGGGCAAATTCACTCCACTCTGTCTAGGCACATTGACTCCCATTCAGCCTGGGCACATTCACTCCACTCCGCCTGGGCACTTCCAATCCCACTCTGCCTGGGAACCTGCACTCCACTCAGCCTGGGCACCTCCACTCCACTCAGCCTCGGCACATTCACTCCACTCTGCCTGGGCACATTCACTCCACTCAGCCTGGGCACATTCACTCCACTCAGCCTGGGCACTTCCAGTCCCCCTCTGCTGGGAACCTGCACTCCACTCAGCCTGGGCACCTCCACTCCACTCAGCCTGGGTACATTCACTCCACTCAGCCTTGGCACTTCCAGTCCCACTCTGCCAGGGTACCCCAACTCCACTCAGCCTGACACCTCCACTCCACTCAGCCTGGGCACATTCACTGCACTCAGCCTGGGCACTTCCAATCCCACCCTGCCAGGGAACCTGCACTCCACTCAGCCTGGGCACCTCCACTCCATTCAGCCTGGGCACATTCACTCCACTCCGCCTGGGCACTTCCAGTCCCACTCTGCCTGGGAACCTGCACTCCACTCGGCCTGGGCACCTCCACTCCACTCAGCCTGGGCACATTCACTCCACTCAGCCTTGGCACTTCCAGTCCCACTCTGGCAGGGAACCCCAACTCCACTCAGCCTGAGCACCTCCACTCCACTCAGCCTGGGTTTAATTCACTCCACTCAGCCTGGGCACTTCCAATCCCACTCTGCCTGGGCACCTCCACTCCACTCAGCCTGGGCACATTCACTCCACTCAGCCTGGGCACTTCCAATCCAACTCTGCCTGGGTGCCTGCACTCCAATCAGCCTGGGCACCTCCACTCCACTCAGCCTGGCCACATTCACTCCACTCAGCCAGGGCACATTCACTCCACTCAGCCTGGGCACTTCCAGTCCCACTTTGCCCAGGAACCTCCACTCCCACTCTGACTGGGAACCTCCGCTACTCCTCTCTACACCCGGCTCTCCACCCGACTCGCGGGGGCCCACTCTTAAGCCCTCCCGCCGCAAGTTATAGGCCCTTTGCCCGGGCGGAAAGTGAACCGCGGAACTGTGTCCCGCCCTCAATTCTCGTCCGATCGGAACGCGGTTTGGACCCGTTCTCCTGGGCGGTCTCGCAGCCCCTCCAGACCCAGCCAGTTAGCTCCAAGGGGCCGCCCCGAGCACGGGGAGGTGTGACACTTGACGCTTTGGCGCAACGGTGCCCGCGCCACGAGCCAAAAAGCGCCTCCCCTCTCTCCGCGCCCATTCAAGGCAATGGGGAAACGCACGTTTCGGGCTCCGGCGGCCGGGCACATTCACTCCACTCTGTCTAGGCACATTGACTCCCATTCAGCCTGGGCACATTCACTCCACTCCGCCTGGGCACTTCCAGTCCCACTCTGCCTGGGAACCTGCACTCCACTCGGCCTGGGCACCTCCACTCCACTCAGCCTGGGCACATTCACTCCACTCTGCCTAGGCACTTCCAGTCCCACTCTGCCAGGGAACCCCAACTCCACTCAGCCTGGGCACCTCCACTCCACTCAGCCTGGGCACTTCCAGTCCCACTCTGCCCAGGAACCTCCACTCCCACTCTGACTGGGAACCTCCGCTAGTCCTCTCCACACCAGGCTCTCCACCCGACTCGCGGGGGCCCACTCTTAAGCCCTCCCGCCGCTAGTTATAGGCCCTTTGCCCGGGCGGAACGTGAACCGCGGAACTGTGTCCCGCCCTCAATTCTCGTCTGATCGGAACGCGGTTTGGACCCGTTCTCCTGGGCGGTCTCGCAGCCCCTCCAGACCCAGCCAGTTAGCTCCAAGGGGCCGCCCCGAGCACGGGGAGGTGTGACACTGGACGCTTTGGCGCAACGGTGCCCGCGCCACGAGCCAAAAAGCGCCCCCCTCTCTCCGCGCCCATTCAAGGCAATGGGGAAACGCACGTTTCGGGCTCCGGCGGCCGGGCAAATTCACTCCACTCTGTCTAGGCACATTGACTCCCATTCAGCCTGGGCACATTCACTCCACTTCGCCCGGGCACTTCCAGTCCCACTCTGCCTGGGAACCTGCACTCCACTCGGCCTGGGCACCTCCAGTCCACTCAGCCTGGGCACATTCACTCCACTCAGCCTGGGCACTTCCAATCCCACTCTGCCTGGGAACCTGCACTCCACTCAGCCTGGGCACCTCCACTCCACTCAGCCTGGGCACATTCACTCCACTCTGCCTGGGAACTTCCAATCCCACTCTGCCTGGGAACCAGCACTCCACTCAGCCTGGGCACCTCCACTCCACTCAGCCTGGATACATTCACTCCACTCAGCCTTGGCACTTCCAGTCCCACTCTGCCTGGGAACCTGCACTCCACTCGGCCTGGGCACCTCCACTCCACTCAGCCTGGGCACATTCACTCCACTCAGCCTTGGCACTTCCAGTCCCACTCTGCCAGGGAACCCCAACTCCACTCAGCCTGGGCACCTCCACTCCACTCAGCCTGGGCACATTCACTCCACTCAGCCTGGGCACTTCCAGTCCCACTCTGCCTGGGAACCTGCACTCCACTCGGCCTGGGCACCTCCACTCCACTCAGCCTGGGCACATTCACTCCACTCAGCCTGGGCACTTCCAATCCCACTCTGCCTGGGTGCCTGCACTCTACTCAGCCTGGGCACCTCCACTCCACTCAGCCTGGGCACATTCACTCCACTCAGCCAGGGCACATTCACTCCACTCAGCCTGGGCACTTCCAGTCCCACTCTGCCCAGGAACCTCCACTCCCACTCTGACTGGGAACCTCCGCTACTCCTCTCCACACCCGGCTCT
Organism: Conger conger; assembly: GCF_963514075.1. Lineage (NCBI taxonomy): Eukaryota > Metazoa > Chordata > Actinopteri > Anguilliformes > Congridae > Conger > Conger conger. The sequence goes on along the minus strand of NW_026890292.1, from coordinate 21,999 downwards.
CCACCCGACTCGCGGGGGCCCACTCTTAAGCCCTCCCGCCGCAAGTTATAGGCCCTTTGCCCGGGCGGAAAGTGAACCGCGGAACTGTGTCCCGCCCTCAATTCTCGTCCGATCGGAACGCGGTTTGGACCCGTTCTCCTGGGCGGCCTCGCAGCCCCTCCAGACCCAGCCAGTTAGCTCCAAGGGGCCGCCCCGAGCACGGTGAGGTGTGACACTTGACGCTTTGGCGCAACGGTGCCCGCGCCACGAGCCAAAAAGCGCCCCCCTCTCTCCGCGCCCATTCAAGGCAATGGGGAAACGCACGTTTCGGGCTCCGGCGGCCGGGCACATTCACTCCACTCTGTCTAGGCACATTGACTCCCATTCAGCCTGGGCACATTCACTCCACTCCGCCTGGGCACTTCCAGTCCCACTCTGCCTGGGAACCTGCACTCCACTCGGCCTGGGCACCTCCACTCCAGTCAGCCTGGGCACATTCACTCCACTCAGCCTGGGCACTTCCAATCCCACTCTGCCAGGGAACCTGCACTCCACTCAGCCTGGGCACATGCAAACCACTCAGCCTGGGGACATTCACTCCACTCAGCCTGGGAACTTCCAATCCCACTCTGCCTGGGAACCAGCACTCCACTCAGCCTGGGCACCTCCACTCCACTCAGCCTGGGTACATTCACTCAACTCAGCCTTGGCACTTCCAGTCCCACTCTGCCAGGGAACCCCAACTCCACTCAGCCTGGGCACCTCCACTCCACTCAGCCTGGGCACATTCACTCCACTCAGCCTGGGCACTTCCAATCCCACTCTGCCTGGGAACCTGCACTCCACTCAGCCTGGGCACCTCCACTCCACTCAGCCTGGGTACTTCCAATCCCACTCTGCTGGGAACCTGCACTCCACTCAGCCTGGGAACCTCCACTCCACGCAGCCTGGGCACATTCACTCCACTCAGCCAGGGCACTTCCAGTCCCTCTCTGCCTGGGAACCCCAACTCCACTCAGCCTGGGCACCTCCACTCCACTCAGCCTGGGCACATTCACTCCACTCTGTCTAGGCACATTGACTCCCATTCAGCCTGGGAACATTCACTCCACTCAGCCAGGGCACATTCACTCCACTCAGCCTGGGCACTTCCAGTCCCACTCTGCCTGGGAACCTGCACTCCACTCAGCCTGGGCACCTCCAATCCACTCAGCCTGGGCACATTCTCTCCAGTCAGCCTGGGCACATTCACTCCACTCAGCCTGGGCACATTCACTCCACTCAGCCTGGGCACATTCACTCCACTCAGCCTGGGCACTTCCAATCCCACTCTGCCTGGGAACCTGCACTCCACTCAGCCTGGGCACCTCCACTTTACTCAGCCTCGGCACATTCACTCCACTCTGCCTGGGCACATTCACTCCACTCAGCCTGGGCACATTCACTCCACTCAGCCTGGGCACTTCCAGTCCCACTCTGCTGGGAACCTGCACTCCACTCAGCCTGGGCACCTCCACTCCACTCAGCCTGGGTACATTCACTCCACCCAGCCTTGGCACTTCCAGTCCCACTCTGCCAGGGTACCCCAACTCCACTCAGCCTGGCACCTCCACTCCACTCAGCCTGGGCACATTCACTGCACTCAGCCTGGGCACTTCCAATCCCACTCTGCCAGGGAACCTGCACTCCACTCAGCCTGGGCACCTCCAATCCACTCAGCCTGGGCACATTCTCTCCACTCAGCCTGGGCACATTCACTCCACTCAGCCTGGGCACATTCACTCCACTCAGCCTGGGCACATTCACTCCACTCAGCCATGGCACATTCATTCCACTCAGCCTGGGCACTTCCAGTCCCACTCTGCCCAGGAACCTCCACTCCCACTCTGACTGGGAACCTCCGCTACTCCTCTCCACACCCGGCTCTCCACCCGACTCGCGGGGGCCCACTCTTAAGCCCTCCCGCCGCAAGTTATAGGCCCTTTGCCCGGGCGGAAAGTGAACCGCGGAACTGTGTCCCGCCCTCAATTCTCGTCCGATCGGAACGCGGTTTGGACCCGTTCTCCTGGGCGGCCTCGCAGCCCCTCCAGACCCAGCCAGTTAGCTCCAAGGGGCCGCCCCGAGCACGGGGAGGTGTGACACTTGATGCTTTAGCGCAACGGTGCCCGCGCCACGAGCCAAAAAGCGCCCCCATTCACTCCACTCAGCCTGGGAACTTCCAATCCCACTCAGCCTGGGCACATTCACTCCACTCAGCCTGGGCACTTCCAATCCCACTCTGCCTGGGTGCCTGCACTCCACTCAGCCTGGGCACCTCCACTCCACTCAGCCTGGCCACATTCACTCCACTCAGCCTGGGCACTTCCAATCCCACTCTGCCTGGGTGCCTGCACTCCACTCAGCCTGGGCACCTCCACTCCACTCAGCCTGGCCACATTCACTCCACTCAGCCAGGGCACATTCACTCCACTCAGCCTGGGCACTTCCAGTCCCACTCTGCCCAGGAACCTCCACTCCCACTCTGACTGGGAACCTCCGCTACTCCTCTCCACACCCGGCTCTCCACCCGACTCGCGGGGGCCCACTCTTAAGCCCTCCCGCCGCAAGTTATAGGCCCTTTGCCCGGGCGGAAAGTCAACCGCGGAACTGTGTCCCGCCCTCAATTCTCGTCCGATCGGAACGCGGTTTGGACCCGTTCTCCTGGGCGGCCTCGCAGCCCCTCCAGACCCAGCCAGTTAGCTCCAAGGGGCCGCCCCGAGCACGGGGAGGTGTGACACTTGATGCTTTAGCGCAACGGTGCCCGCGCCACGAGCCAAAAAGCGCCCCCATTCACTCCACTCAGCCTGGGAACTTCCAATCCCACTCAGCCTGGGCACCTCCACTCCACTCAGCCTGGGTACATTCACTCCACTCAGCCTTGGCACTTCCAGTCCCACTCTGCCAGGGAACCCCAACTCCACTCAGCCTGGGCACCTCCACTCCACTCAGCCTGGGCACATTCACTCCACTCAGCCTGGGCCCTTCCAATCCCACTCTGCCTGGGAACCTGCACTCCACTCAGCCTGGGCACCTCCACTCCACTCAGCCTGGGTACTTCCAATCCCACTCTGCTGGGAACCTGCACTCCACTCAGCCTGGGAACCTCCACTCCACGCAGCCTGGGCACATTCACTCCACTCAGCCTGGGCACTTCCAATCCCACTCTACCTGGGAACCTGCACTCCACTCAGCCTGGGCACCTCCACTCCACTCAGCCTCGGCACATTCACTCCACTCTGACTGGGCACATTCACTCCACTCAGCCTGGGCACATTCACTCCACTCAGCCTGGGCACTTCCAGTCCCACTCTGCTGGGAACCTGCACTCCACTCAGCCTGGGCACCTCCACTCCACTCAGCCTGGGTACATTCACTCCACTCAGCCTTGGCACTTCCAGTCCCACTCTGCCAGGGTACCCCAACTCCACTCAGCCTGGCACCTCCACTCCACTCAGCCTGGGCACATTCACTGCACTCAGCCTGGGCACTTCCAATCCCACTCTGCCAGGGAACCTGCACTCCACTCAGCCTGGGCACCTCCACTCCACTCAGCCTCGGCACATTCACTCCACTCTGCCTGGGCACATTCACTCCACTCCGCCTGGGCACTTCCAGTCCCACTCTGCCTGGGAACCTGCACTCCACTCGGCCTGGGCACCTCCACTCCACTCAGCCTGGGCACATTCACTCCACTCTGTCTAGGCACATTGACTCTCATTCAGCCTGGGAACATTCACTCCACTCAGCCAGGGCACATTCACTCCACTCAGCCTGGGCACTTCCAGTCCCACTCTGCCTGGGAACCTGCACTCCACTCAGCCTGGGCACCTCCAATCCACTCAGCCTGGGCACATTCTCTCCAGTCAGCCTGGGCACATTCACTCCACTCAGCCTGGGCACATTCACTCCACTCAGCCTGGGCACATTCACTCCACTCAGCCTGGGCACTTCCAATCCCACTCTGCCTGGGAACCTGCACTCCACTCAGCCTGGGCACCTCCACTCCACTCAGCCTCGGCACATTCACTCCACTCTGCCTGGGCACATTCACTCCACTCAGCCTGGGCACATTCACTCCACTCAGCCTGGGCACTTCCAGTCCCACTCTGCTGGGAACCTGCACTCCACTCAGCCTGGGCACCTCCACTCCACTCAGCCTGGGTACATTCACTCCACCCAGCCTTGGCACTTCCAGTCCCACTCTGCCAGGGTACCCCAACTCCACTCAGCCTGGCACCTCCACTCCACTCAGCCTGGGCACATTCACTGCACTCAGCCTGGGCACTTCCAATCCCACTCTGCCAGGGAACCTGCACTCCACTCAGCCTGGGCACCTCCAATCCACTCAGCCTGGGCACATTCTCTCCACTCAGCCTGGGCACATTCACTCCACTCAGCCTGGGCACATTCACTCCACTCAGCCTGGGCACATTCACTCCACTCAGCCATGGCACATTCATTCCACTCAGCCTGGGCACTTCCAGTCCCACTCTGCCCAGGAACCTCCACTCCCACTCTGACTGGGAACCTCCGCTACTCCTCTCCACACCCGGCTCTCCACCCGACTCGCGGGGGCCCACTCTTAAGCCTTCCCGCCGCAAGTTATAGGCCCTTTGCCCGGGCGGAAAGTGAACCGCGGAACTGTGTCCCGCCCTCAATTCTCGTCCGATCGGAACGCGGTTTGGACCCGTTCTCCTGGGCGGCCTCGCAGCCCCTCCAGACCCAGCCAGTTAGCTCCAAGGGGCCGCCCCGAGCACGGGGAGGTGTGACACTTGATGCTTTAGCGCAACGGTGCCCGCGCCACGAGCCAAAAAGCGCCCCCATTGACTCCACTCAGCCTGGGAACTTCCAATCCCACTCAGCCTGGGCACATTCACTCCACTCAGCCTGGGCACTTCCAATCCCACTCTGCCTGGGTGCCTGCACTCCACTCAGCCTGGGCACCTCCACTCCACTCAGCCTGGCCACATTCACTCCACTCAGCCTGGGCACTTCCAATCCCACTCTGCCTGGGTGCCTGCACTCCACTCAGCCTGGGCACCTCCACTCCACTCAGCCTGGCCACATTCACTCCACTCAGCCAGGGCACATTCACTCCACTCAGCCTGGGCACTTCCAGTCCCACTCTGCCCAGGAACCTCCACTCCCACTCTGACTGGGAACCTCCGCTACTCCTCTCCACACCCGGCTCTCCACCCGACTCGCGGGGGCCCACTCTTAAGCCCTCCCGCCGCAAGTTATAGGCCCTTTGCCCGGGCGGAAAGTGAACCGCGGAACTGTGTCCCGCCCTCAATTCTCGTCCGATCGGAACGCGGTTTGGACCCGTTCTCCTGGGCGGCCTCGCAGCCCCTCCAGACCCAGCCAGTTAGCTCCAAGGGGCCGCCCCGAGCACGGGGAGGTGTGACACTTGATGCTTTAGCGCAACGGTGCCCGCGCCACGAGCCAAAAAGCGCCCCCATTCACTCCACTCAGCCTGGGAACTTCCAATCCCACTCAGCCTGGGCACCTCCACTCCACTCAGCCTGGGTACATTCACTCCACTCAGCCTTGGCACTTCCAGTCCCACTCTGCCAGGGAACCCCAACTCCACTCAGCCTGGGCACCTCCACTCCACTCAGCCTGGGCACATTCACTCCACTCAGCCTGGGCCCTTCCAATCCCACTCTGCCTGGGAACCTGCACTCCACTCAGCCTGGGCACCTCCACTCCACTCAGCCTGGGTACTTCCAATCCCACTCTGCTGGGAACCTGCACTCCACTCAGCCTGGGAACCTCCACTCCACGCAGCCTGGGCACATTCACTCCACTCAGCCTGGGCACTTCCAATCCCACTCTACCTGGGAACCTGCACTCCACTCAGCCTGGGCACCTCCACTCCACTCAGCCTCGGCACATTCACTCCACTCTGCCTGGGCACATTCACTCCACTCAGCCTGGGCACATTCACTCCACTCAGCCTGGGCACTTCCAGTCCCACTCTGCTGGGAACCTGCACTCCACTCAGCCTGGGCACCTCCACTCCACTCAGCCTGGGTACATTCACTCCACTCAGCCTTGGCACTTCCAGTCCCACTCTGCCAGGGTACCCCAACTCCACTCAGCCTGGCACCTCCACTCCACTCAGCCTGGGCACATTCACTGCACTCAGCCTGGGCACTTCCAATCCCACTCTGCCAGGGAACCTGCACTCCACTCAGCCTGGGCACCTCCACTCCACTCAGCCTGGGCACATTCACTCCACTCTGCCTGGGCACATTCACTCCACTCCGCCTGGGCACTTCCAGTCCCACTCTGCCTTGGAACCTGCACTCCACTCGGCCTGGGCACCTCCACTCCACTCAGCCTGGGCACATTCACTCCACTCAGCCTTGGCACTTCCAGTCCCACTCTGCCAGGGAACCCCAACTCCACTCAGCCTGGGCACCTCCACTCCACTCAGCCTGGGCACATTCACTCCACTCAGCCTGGGCACTTCCAGTCCCACTCTGCCTGGGAACCTGCACTCCACTCGGCCTGGGCACCTCCACTCCACTCAGCCTGGGCACATTCACTCCACTCAGCCTGGGCACTTCCAATCCCACTCTGCCTGGGTGCCTGCACTCTACTCAGCCTGGGCACCTCCACTCCACTCAGCCTGGGCACATTCACTCCACTCAGCCAGGGCACATTCACTCCACTCAGCCTGGGCACTTCCAGTCCCACTCTGCCCAGGAACCTCCACTCCCACTCTGACTGGGAACCTCCGCTACTCCTCTCCACACCCGGCTCTCCACCCGACTCGCGGGGGCCCACTCTTAAGCCCTCCCGCCGCAAGTTATAGGCCCTTTGCCCGGGCGGAAAGTGAACCGCGGAACTGTGTCCCGCCCTCAATTCTCGTCCGATCGGAACGCGGTTTGGACCCGTTCTCCTGGGCGGCCTCGCAGCCCCTCCAGACCCAGCCAGTTAGCTCCAAGGGGCCGCCCCGAGCACGGTGAGGTGTGACACTTGACGCTTTGGCGCAACGGTGCCCGCGCCACGAGCCAAAAAGCGCCCCCCTCTCTCCGCGCCCATTCAAGGCAATGGGGAAACGCACGTTTCGGGCTCCGGCGGCCGGGCACATTCACTCCACTCTGTCTAGGCACATTGACTCCCATTCAGCCTGGGCACATTCACTCCACTCCGCCTGGGCACTTCCAGTCCCACTCTGCCTGGGAACCTGCACTCCACTCGGCCTGGGCACCTCCACTCCAGTCAGCCTGGGCACATTCACTCCACTCAGCTTGGGCACTTCCAATCCCACTCTGCCAGGGAACCTGCACTCCACTCAGCCTGGGCACATGCAAACCACTCAGCCTGGGGACATTCACTCCACTCAGCCTGGGAACTTCCAATCCCACTCTGCCTGGGAACCAGCACTCCACTCAGCCTGGGCACCTCCACTCCACTCAGCCTGGGTACATTCACTCAACTCAGCCTTGGCACTTCCAGTCCCACTCTGCCAGGGAACCCCAACTCCACTCAGCCTGGGCACCTCCACTCCACTCAGCCTGGGCACATTCACTCCACTGAGCCTGGGCACTTCCAATCCCACTCTGCCTGGGAACCTGCACTCCACTCAGCCTGGGCACCTCCACTCCACTCAGCCTGGGTTCTTCCAATCCCACTCTGCTGGGAACCTGCACTCCACTCAGCCTGGGAACCTCCACTCCACGCAGCCTGGGCACATTCACTCCACTCAGCCAGGGCACTTCCAGTCCCTCTCTGCCTGGGAACCCCAACTCCACTCAGCCTGGGCACCTCCACTCCACTCAGCCTGGGCACATTCACTCCACTCTGTCTAGGCACATTGACTCCCATTCAGCCTGGGAACATTCACTCCACTCAGCCTGGGCACATTCACTTTACTCAGCCTGGGCACTTCCAATCCCACTCTGCCTGGGAACCAGCACTCCACTCAGCCTCGGCACCTCCTCTCCACTCAGCCTGGGCACATTCACTCCACTCAGCGTTGGCACTTCCAGTCCGACTCTGCCAGGGAACCCCAACTCCACTCAGCCTGGGCACCTCCACTCCACTCAGCCTGGGCACATTCACTCCACTCACCGTTGGCACTTCCAGTCCCACTCTGCCAGGGAACCCCAACTCCACTCAGCCTGGGCACCTCCACTCCACTCAGCCTATGCACATTCACTCCACTCAGCCTGGGCACTTCCAATCCCACTCTGCCTGGGAACCTGCACTCCACTGAGCCTGGGCACCTCCACTCCATTCAGCCTGGGCACATTCACTCCACTCAGCCTGGGCACTTCCAGTCCCACTCTGCCTGGGAACCTGCACTCCACTCAGCCTGGGCACCTCCACTCCACTCAGCCTGGGCACATTCACTCCACTCTGCCTGGGCACATTCACTCCACTCAGCCTGGGCACATTCACTCCACTCAGCCTGGGCACTTCCAGTCCCACTCTGCTGGGAACCTGCACTCCACTCAGCCTGGGAACCTCCACTCCACGCAGCCTGGGCACATTCACTCCACACAGCCAGGGCACTTCCAGTCCCTCTCTGCCTGGGAACCCCAACTCCACTCAGCCTGGGCACCTCCACTCCACTCAGCCAGGGCACATTCACTCCACTCTGTCTAGGCACATTGACTCCCATTCAGCCTGGGATCATTCACTCCACTCAGCCTGGGCACATTCACTTCACTCAGCCTGGGCACTTCCAGTCCCACTCTGCCTGGGAACCTGCACTCCACTCAGCCTGGGCACCTCCAATCCACTCAGCCTGGGCACATTCTCTCCACTCAGCCTGGGTACATTCACTCCACTCAGCCTGGGCACTTCCAATCCCACTCTGCCTGGGAACCTGCAATGCACTCAGCCAGGGCACATTCACTCCACTCAGCCTGGGCACTTCCAGTCCCACTCTGCCCAGGAACCTCCACTCCCACTCTGACTGGGAACCTCCGCTACTCCTCTCCACACCCGGCTCTCCACTTGACTCGCGGGGGCCCACTCTTAAGCCCTCCCGCCGCAAGTTATAGGCCCTTTGCCCGGGCGGAAAGTGAACCGCGGAACTGTGTCCCGCCCTCAATTCTCGTCCGATCGGAACGCGGTTTGGACCCGTTCTCCTGGGCGGCCTCGCAGCCCCTCCAGACCCAGCCAGTTAGCTCCAAGGGGCCGCCCCGAGCACGGTGAGGTGTGACACTTGACGCTTTGGCGCAACGGTGCCCGCGCCACGAGCCAAAAAGCGCCCCCCTCTCTCCGTGCCCATTCAAGGCAATGGGGAAACGCACGTTTCGGGCTCCGGCGGCCGGGCACATTCACTCCACTCTGTCTAGGCACATTGACTCCCATTCAGCCTGGGCACATTCACTCCACTCCGCCTGGGCACTTCCAGTCCCACTCTGCCTGGGAACCTGCACTCCACTCGGCCTAGGCACCTCCACTCCAGTCAGCCTGGGCACATTCACTCCACTCAGCCTGGGCACTTCCAATCCCACTCTGCCAGGGAACCTGCACTCCACTCAGCCTGGGCACATGCAATCCACTCAGCCTGGGGACATTCACTCCACTCAGCCTGGGAACTTCCAATCCCACTCTGCCTGGGAACCAGCACTCCACTCAGCCTGGGCACCTCCACTCCACTCAGCCTGGGTACATTCACTCCACTCAGCATTGGCACTTCCAGTCCCACTCTGCCAGGGAACTCCAACACCACTCAGCCTGGGCACCTCCACTCCACTCAGCCTGGGCACATTCACTCCACTCAGCCTGGGCACTTCCAATCCCACTCTGCCTGGGAACCTGCACTCCACTCAGCCTGGGCACCTCCACTCCACTCAGCCTGGGTAGATTCACTCCACACAGCCTGGGCACTTCCAATCCCACTCTGCCTGGGAACCTGCACTCCACTCAGCCTGGGCACTTCCACTCCATTCAGCCTGGGCACATTCACTCCACTCAGCCTGGGCACTTCCAGTCCCACTCTGCCTGGGAACCTGCACTCCACTCAGCCTGGGCACCTCCACTCCACTCAGCCTGGGCACATTCACTCCACTCAGCCTGGGCACTTCCAGTCCCACTCTGCCTGGGAACCTGCACTCCACTCAGCCTGGGCACCTCCACTCCACTCAGCCTGGGCACATTCACTCCACTCAGCCTGGGCACATTCACTCCACTCAGCCTGGGCACTTCCAGTCCCACTCTGCTGGGAACCTGCACTCCACTCAGCCTGGGAACCTCCACTCCACGCAGCCTGGGCACATTCACTCCACTCAGCCAGGGCACTTCCAGTCCCTCTCTGCCTGGGAACCCCAACTCCACTCAGCCTGGGCACCTCCACTCCACTCAGCCTGGGCACATTCACTCCACTCTGTCTAGGCACATTGACTCCCATTCAGCCTGGGAACATTCACTCCACTCAGCCTGGGCACATTCACTCCACTCAGCCTGGGCACTTCCAGTCCCACTCTGCCTGGGAACCTGCACTCCACTCAGCCTGGGCACCTCCAATCCACTCAGCCTGGGCACATTCTCTCCACTCAGCCTGGGCACATTCACTCCACTCAGCCTGGGCACATTCACTCCACTCAGCCTGGGCACATTCACTCCACTCAGCCAGGGCACATTCACTCCACTCAGCCTGGGCACTTCCAGTCCCACTCTGCCCAGGAACCTCCACTCCCACTCTGACTGGGAACCTCCGCTACTCCTCTCCACACCCGGCTCTCCACCCGACTCGCGGGGGCCCACTCTTAAGCCCTCCCGCCGCAAGTTATAGGCCCTTTGCCCGGGCGGAACGTGAACCGCGGAACTGTGTCCCGCCCTCAATTCTCGTCCGATCGGAACGCGGTTTGGACCCGTTCTCCTGGGCGGTCTCGCAGCCCCTCCAGACCCAGCCAGTTAGCTCCAAGGGGCCGCCCCGAGCACGGGGAGGTGTGACACTTGACGCTTTGGCGCAACGGTGCCCGCGCCACGAGCCAAAAAGCGCCCCCCTCTCTCCGCGCCCATTCAAGGCAATGGGGAAACGCACGTTTCGGGCTCCGGCGGCCGGGCACATTCACTCCACTCTGTCTAGGCACATTGACTCCCATTCAGCCTGGGCACATTCACTCCACTCCGCCTGGGCACTTCCAGTCCCACTCTGCCTGGGAACCTGCACTCCACTCGGCCTGGGCACCTCCACTCCACTCAGGCTGGGCACATTCACTCCACTCAGCCTGGGCACTTCCAATCTTAGTCTGCCAGGGAACCTGCACTCCACTCAGCCTTGGCACATGCAATCCACTCAGCCTGGGGACATTCACTCCACTCAGCCTGGGAACTTCCAATCCCACTCTGCCTGGGAATCAGCACTCCACTCAGCCTGGGCACCTCCACTCCACTCAGCCGGGGTACATTCACTCCACTCAGCCTTGGCACTTCCAGTCCCACTCTGCCAGGGAACCCCAACTCCACTCAGCCTGGGCACCTCCACTCCACTCAGCCTGGGCACATTCACTCCACTCAGCCTGGGCACTTCCAATCCAACTCTGCCTGGGAACCTGCACTCCACTCAGCCTGGTCACCTCCACTCCACTCAGCCTGGGTACATTCACTCCACTCAGCCTGGGCACTTCCAATCCCACTCTCCCTGGGAACCTGCACTCCACTGAGCCTGGGCACCTCCACTCCATTCAGCCTGGGCACATTCACTCCACTCAGCCTGGGCACTTCCAGTCCCACTCTGCCTGGGAACCTGCACTCCACTCAGCCTGGGCACCTCCACTCCACTCAGCCTGGGCACATTCACTCCACTCAGCCTGGGCACATTCACTCCACTCAGCCTCGGCACATTCACTCCACTCAGCCTGGGCACTTCCAGTCCCACTCTGCTGGGAACCTGCACTCCACTCAGCCTGGGAACCTCCACTCCACGCAGCCTGGGCACATTCACTCCACTCTGTCTAGGCACATTGACTCCCATTCAGCCTGGGAACATTCACTCCACTCAGCCTGGGCACATTCACTCCACTCAGCCTGGGCACTTCCAGTCCCACTCTGCCTGGGAACCTGCACTCCACTCAGCCTGGGCACCTCCAATCCACTCAGCCTGGGCACATTCTCTCCACTCAGCCTGGGCACATTCACTCCACTCAGCCTGGGCACATTCACTGCACTCAGCCTGGGCACTTCCAGTCCCACTCTGCCCAGGAACCTCCACTCCCACTCTGACTGGGAACCTCCGCTACTCCTCTCCACACCCGGCTCTCCACCCGACTCGCGGGGGCCCACTCTTAAGCCCTCCCGCCGCAAGTTATAGGCCCTTTGCCCGGGCGGAACGTGAACCGCGGAACTGTGTCCCGCCCTCAATTCTCGTCCGATCGGAACGCGGTTTGGACCCGTTCTCCTGGGCGGTCTCGCAGCCCCTCCAGACCCAGCCAGTTAGCTCCAAGGGGCCGCCCCGAGCACGGGGAGGTGTGACACTTGATGCTTTGGCGCAACGGTGCCCGCGCCACGAGCCAAAAAGCGCCCCCATTCACTCCACTCAGCCTGGGAACTTCCAATCCCACTCAGCCTGGGCACCTCCACTCCACTCAGCCTGGGTACATTCACTCCACTCAGCCTTGGCACTTCCAGTCCCACTCTGCCAGGGAACCCCAACTCCACTCAGCCTGGGCACCTCCACTCCACTCAGCCTGGGCACATTCACTCCACTCAGCCTGGGCACTTCCAATCCCACTCTGCCTGGGAACCTGCACTCCACTCAGCCTGGGCACCTCCACTCCACTCAGCCTGGGTACTTCCAATCCCACTCTGCTGGGAACCTGCACTCCACTCAGCCTGGGAACCTCCACTCCACGCAGCCTGGGCACATTCACTCCACTCAGCCTGGGCACTTCCAATCCCACTCTACCTGGGAACCTGCACTCCACTCAGCCTGGGCACCTCCACTCCACTCAGCCTCGGCACATTCACTCCACTCTGCCTGGGCACATTCACTCCACTCAGCCTGGGCACATTCACTCCACTCAGCCTGGGCACTTCCAGTCCCACTCTGCTGGGAACCTGCACTCCACTCAGCCTGGGCACCTCCACTCCACTCAGCCTGGGTACATTCACTCCACTCAGCCTTGGCACTTCCAGTCCCACTCTGCCAGGGTACCCCAACTCCACTCAGCCTGGCACCTCCACTCCACTCAGCCTGGGCACATTCACTGCACTCAGCCTGGGCACTTCCAATCCCACTCTGCCAGGGAACCTGCACTCCACTCAGCCTGGGCACCTCCACTCCACTCAGCCTCGGCACATTCACTCCACTCTGCCTCGGCACATTCACTCCTCTCCGCCTGGGCACTTCCAGTCCCACTCTGCCTGGGAACCTGCACTCCACTCGGCCTGGGCACCTCCACTCCACTCAGCCTGGGCACATTCACTCCACTCAGCCTTGGCACTTCCAGTCCCACTCTGCCAGGGAACCCCAACTCCACTCAGCCTGGGCACCTCCACTCCACTCAGCCTGGGCACATTCACTCCACTCAGCCTGGGCACTTCCAATCCCACTCTGCCTGGGTGCCTGCACTCCACTCAGCCTGGGCACCTCCACTCCACTCAGCCTGGCCACATTCACTCCACTCAGCCAGGGCACATTCACTCCACTCAGCCTGGGCACATTCACTCCACTCTGCCTGGGCACATTCACTCCACTCAGCCTGGGCACATTCACTCCACTCAGCCTGGGCACTTCCAGTCCCACTCTGCTGGGAACCTGCACTCCACTCAGCCTGGGAACCTCCACTCCACGCAGCCTGGGCACATTCACTCCACACAGCCAGGGCACTTCCAGTCCCTCTCTGCCTGGGAACCCCAACTCCACTCAGCCTGGGCACCTCCACTCCACTCAGCCAGGGCACATTCACTCCACTCTGTCTAGGCACATTGACTCCCATTCAGCCTGGGATCATTCACTCCACTCAGCCTGGGCACATTCACTTCACTCAGCCTGGGCACTTCCAGTCCCACTCTGCCTGGGAACCTGCACTCCACTCAGCCTGGGCACATTCACTCCACTCACCGTTGGCACTTCCAGTCCCACTCTGCCAGGGAACCCCAACTCCACTCAGCCTGGGCACCTCCACTCCACTCAGCCTATGCACATTCACTCCACTCAGCCTGGGCACTTCCAATCCCACTCTGCCTGGGAACCTGCACTCCACTGAGCCTGGGCACCTCCACTCCATTCAGCCTGGGCACATTCACTCCACTCAGCCTGGGCACTTCCAGTCCCACTCTGCCTGGGAACCTGCACTCCACTCAGCCTGGGCACCTCCAATCCACTCAGCCTGGGCACATTCTCTCCACTCAGCCTGGGTACATTCACTCCACTCAGCCTGGGCACTTCCAATCCCACTCTGCCTGGGAACCTGCAATGCACTCAGCCAGGGCACATTCACTCCACTCAGCCTGGGCACTTCCAGTCCCACTCTGCCCAGGAACCTCCACTCCCACTCTGACTGGGAACCTCCGCTACTCCTCTCCACACCCGGCTCTCCACTTGACTCGCGGGGGCCCACTCTTAAGCCCTCCCGCCGCAAGTTATAGGCCCTTTGCCCGGGCGGAAAGTGAACCGCGGAACTGTGTCCCGCCCTCAATTCTCGTCCGATCGGAACGCGGTTTGGACCCGTTCTCCTGGGCGGCCTCGCAGCCCCTCCAGACCCAGCCAGTTAGCTCCAAGGGGCCGCCCCGAGCACGGTGAGGTGTGACACTTGACGCTTTGGCGCAACGGTGCCCGCGCCACGAGCCAAAAAGCGCCCCCCTCTCTCCGTGCCCATTCAAGGCAATGGGGAAACGCACGTTTCGGGCTCCGGCGGCCGGGCACATTCACTCCACTCTGTCTAGGCACATTGACTCCCATTCAGCCTGGGCACATTCACTCCACTCCGCCTGGGCACTTCCAGTCCCACTCTGCCTGGGAACCTGCACTCCACTCGGCCTAGGCACCTCCACTCCAGTCAGCCTGGGCACATTCACTCCACTCAGCCTGGGCACTTCCAATCCCACTCTGCCAGGGAACCTGCACTCCACTCAGCCTGGGCACATGCAATCCACTCAGCCTGGGGACATTCACTCCACTCAGCCTGGGAACTTCCAATCCCACTCTGCCTGGGAACCAGCACTCCACTCAGCCTGGGCACCTCCACTCCACTCAGCCTGGGTACATTCACTCCACTCAGCATTGGCACTTCCAGTCCCACTCTGCCAGGGAACTCCAACACCACTCAGCCTGGGCACCTCCACTCCACTCAGCCTGGGCACATTCACTCCACTCAGCCTGGGCACTTCCAATCCCACTCTGCCTGGGAACCTGCACTCCACTCAGCCTGGGCACCTCCACTCCACTCAGCCTGGGTAGATTCACTCCACACAGCCTGGGCACTTCCAATCCCACTCTGCCTGGGAACCTGCACTCCACTCAGCCTGGGCACTTCCACTCCATTCAGCCTGGGCACATTCACTCCACTCAGCCTGGGCACTTCCAGTCCCACTCTGCCTGGGAACCTGCACTCCACTCAGCCTGGGCACCTCCACTCCACTCAGCCTGGGCACATTCACTCCACTCAGCCTGGGCACTTCCAGTCCCACTCTGCCTGGGAACCTGCACTCCACTCAGCCTGGGCACCTCCACTCCACTCAGCCTGGGCACATTCACTCCACTCAGCCTGGGCACATTCACTCCACTCAGCCTGGGCACTTCCAGTCCCACTCTGCTGGGAACCTGCACTCCACTCAGCCTGGGAACCTCCACTCCACGCAGCCTGGGCACATTCACTCCACTCAGCCAGGGCACTTCCAGTCCCTCTCTGCCTGGGAACCCCAACTCCACTCAGCCTGGGCACCTCCACTCCACTCAGCCTGGGCACATTCACTCCACTCTGTCTAGGCACATTGACTCCCATTCAGCCTGGGAACATTCACTCCACTCAGCCTGGGCACATTCACTCCACTCAGCCTGGGCACTTCCAGTCCCACTCTGCCTGGGAACCTGCACTCCACTCAGCCTGGGCACCTCCAATCCACTCAGCCTGGGCACATTCTCTCCACTCAGCCTGGGCACATTCACTCCACTCAGCCTGGGCACATTCACTCCACTCAGCCTGGGCACATTCACTCCACTCAGCCAGGGCACATTCACTCCACTCAGCCTGGGCACTTCCAGTCCCACTCTGCCCAGGAACCTCCACTCCCACTCTGACTGGGAACCTCCGCTACTCCTCTCCACACCCGGCTCTCCACCCGACTCGCGGGGGCCCACTCTTAAGCCCTCCCGCCGCAAGTTATAGGCCCTTTGCCCGGGCGGAACGTGAACCGCGGAACTGTGTCCCGCCCTCAATTCTCGTCCGATCGGAACGCGGTTTGGACCCGTTCTCCTGGGCGGTCTCGCAGCCCCTCCAGACCCAGCCAGTTAGCTCCAAGGGGCCGCCCCGAGCACGGGGAGGTGTGACACTTGACGCTTTGGCGCAACGGTGCCCGCGCCACGAGCCAAAAAGCGCCCCCCTCTCTCCGCGCCCATTCAAGGCAATGGGGAAACGCACGTTTCGGGCTCCGGCGGCCGGGCACATTCACTCCACTCTGTCTAGGCACATTGACTCCCATTCAGCCTGGGCACATTCACTCCACTCCGCCTGGGCACTTCCAGTCCCACTCTGCCTGGGAACCTGCACTCCACTCGGCCTGGGCACCTCCACTCCACTCAGGCTGGGCACATTCACTCCACTCAGCCTGGGCACTTCCAATGTTAGTCTGCCAGGGAACCTGCACTCCACTCAGCCTTGGCACATGCAATCCACTCAGCCTGGGGACATTCACTCCACTCAGCCTGGGAACTTCCAATCCCACTCTGCCTGGGAATCAGCACTCCACTCAGCCTGGGCACCTCCACTCCACTCAGCCGGGGTACATTCACTCCACTCAGCCTTGGCACTTCCAGTCCCACTCTGCCAGGGAACCCCAACTCCACTCAGCCTGGGCACCTCCACTCCACTCAGCCTGGGCACATTCACTCCACTCAGCCTGGGCACTTCCAATCCAACTCTGCCTGGGAACCTGCACTCCACTCAGCCTGGTCACCTCCACTCCACTCAGCCTGGGTACATTCACTCCACTCAGCCTGGGCACTTCCAATCCCACTCTCCCTGGGAACCTGCACTCCACTGAGCCTGGGCACCTCCACTCCATTCAGCCTGGGCACATTCACTCCACTCAGCCTGGGCACTTCCAGTCCCACTCTGCCTGGGAACCTGCACTCCACTCAGCCTGGGCACCTCCACTCCACTCAGCCTGGGCACATTCACTCCACTCAGCCTGGGCACATTCACTCCACTCAGCCTCGGCACATTCACTCCACTCAGCCTGGGCACTTCCAGTCCCACTCTGCTGGGAACCTGCACTCCACTCAGCCTGGGAACCTCCACTCCACGCAGCCTGGGCACATTCACTCCACTCTGTCTAGGCACATTGACTCCCATTCAGCCTGGGAACATTCACTCCACTCAGCCTGGGCACATTCACTCCACTCAGCCTGGGCACTTCCAGTCCCACTCTGCCTGGGAACCTGCACTCCACTCAGCCTGGGCACCTCCAATCCACTCAGCCTGGGCACATTCTCTCCACTCAGCCTGGGCACATTCACTCCACTCAGCCTGGGCACATTCACTGCACTCAGCCTGGGCACTTCCAGTCCCACTCTGCCCAGGAACCTCCACTCCCACTCTGACTGGGAACCTCCGCTACTCCTCTCCACACCCGGCTCTCCACCCGACTCGCGGGGGCCCACTCTTAAGCCCTCCCGCCGCAAGTTATAGGCCCTTTGCCCGGGCGGAACGTGAACCGCGGAACTGTGTCCCGCCCTCAATTCTCGTCCGATCGGAACGCGGTTTGGACCCGTTCTCCTGGGCGGTCTCGCAGCCCCTCCAGACCCAGCCAGTTAGCTCCAAGGGGCCGCCCCGAGCACGGGGAGGTGTGACACTTGATGCTTTGGCGCAACGGTGCCCGCGCCACGAGCCAAAAAGCGCCCCCATTCACTCCACTCAGCCTGGGAACTTCCAATCCCACTCAGCCTGGGCACCTCCACTCCACTCAGCCTGGGTACATTCACTCCACTCAGCCTTGGCACTTCCAGTCCCACTCTGCCAGGGAACCCCAACTCCACTCAGCCTGGGCACCTCCACTCCACTCAGCCTGGGCACATTCACTCCACTCAGCCTGGGCACTTCCAATCCCACTCTGCCTGGGAACCTGCACTCCACTCAGCCTGGGCACCTCCACTCCACTCAGCCTGGGTACTTCCAATCCCACTCTGCTGGGAACCTGCACTCCACTCAGCCTGGGAACCTCCACTCCACGCAGCCTGGGCACATTCACTCCACTCAGCCTGGGCACTTCCAATCCCACTCTACCTGGGAACCTGCACTCCACTCAGCCTGGGCACCTCCACTCCACTCAGCCTCGGCACATTCACTCCACTCTGCCTGGGCACATTCACTCCACTCAGCCTGGGCACATTCACTCCACTCAGCCTGGGCACTTCCAGTCCCACTCTGCTGGGAACCTGCACTCCACTCAGCCTGGGCACCTCCACTCCACTCAGCCTGGGTACATTCACTCCACTCAGCCTTGGCACTTCCAGTCCCACTCTGCCAGGGTACCCCAACTCCACTCAGCCTGGCACCTCCACTCCACTCAGCCTGGGCACATTCACTGCACTCAGCCTGGGCACTTCCAATCCCACTCTGCCAGGGAACCTGCACTCCACTCAGCCTGGGCACCTCCACTCCACTCAGCCTCGGCACATTCACTCCACTCTGCCTCGGCACATTCACTCCTCTCCGCCTGGGCACTTCCAGTCCCACTCTGCCTGGGAACCTGCACTCCACTCGGCCTGGGCACCTCCACTCCACTCAGCCTGGGCACATTCACTCCACTCAGCCTTGGCACTTCCAGTCCCACTCTGCCAGGGAACCCCAACTCCACTCAGCCTGGGCACCTCCACTCCACTCAGCCTGGGCACATTCACTCCACTCAGCCTGGGCACTTCCAATCCCACTCTGCCTGGGTGCCTGCACTCCACTCAGCCTGGGCACCTCCACTCCACTCAGCCTGGCCACATTCACTCCACTCAGCCAGGGCACATTCACTCCACTCAGCCTGGGCACTTCCAGTCCCACTCTGCCCAGGAACCTCCACTCCCACTCTGACTGGGAACCTCCGCTACTCCTCTCCACACCCGGCTCTCCACCCGACTCGCGGGGGCCCACTCTTAAGCCCTCCCGCCGCAATTTATAGGCCCTTTGCCCGGGCGGAAAGTGAACCGCGGAACTGTGTCCCGCCCTCGATTCTCGTCCGATTGGAACGCGGTTTGGACCCGTTCTCCTGGGCGGCCTCGCAGGCCCTCCAGACCCAGCCAGTTAGCTCCAAGGGGCCGCCCCGAGCAGGGGGAGGGGTGACACTTGACGCTTTGGCGCAACGGTGCCCGCGCCACGAACCAAAAAGCGCCCCCCTCTCTCCGCCCCCATTCAAGGCAATGGGGAAACGCACGTTTCGGGCTCCGGCGGCCGGGCACATTCACTCCACTCTGTCTAGGCACATTGACTCCCATTCAGCCTGGGCACATTCACTCCACTCCGCCTGGGCACTTCCAGTCCCACTCTGCCTGGGAACCTGCACTCCACTCGGCCTGGGCACCTCCACTCCACTCAGCCTGGGCACATTCACTCCACTCAGCCTGGGCACTTCCAATCCCACTCTGCCAGGGAACCTGCACTCCACTCAGCCTGGGCACTTCCAATCCCACTCTGCCAGGGAAGCTGCACTCCACTCAGCCTGGGCACCTCCACTCCATTCAGCCTGGGCACATTCACTCCACTCAGCCTGGGCACTTTCAGTCCCACTCTGCCTGGGCACCTCCACTCCACTCAGCCGGGGCACATTCACTCCACTCAGCGTTGGCACTTCCAGTCCCACTCTGCCAGGGAACCCCAACTCCACTCAGCCTGGGCACCTCCACTCCACTCAGCCTGGGCACATTCACTCCACTCACCGTTGGCACTTCCAGTCCCACTCTGCCAGGGAACCCCAACTCTACTCAGCCTGGGCACCTCCACTCCACTCAGCCTGGGCACATTCACTCCACTCAGCCTGGGCACTTCCAATCCCACTCTGCCTGGGAACCTGCACTCCACTCAGCCTGGGCCCTCTCCACTCCACTCAGCCTGGGTACATTCACTCCACTCAGCCTGGGCACTTCCAATCCCACTCTGCCTGGGAACCTGCACTCCACTCAGCCTGGGCACCTCCACTCAGCCTGGGGACATTCACTCCACTCAGCCTGGGAACTTCCAATCCCACTCTGCCTGGGAACCAGCACTCCACTCAGCCTGGGCACCTCCACTCCACTCAGCCTGGGCACCTCCACTCCACTCAGCCTGGGTAACTTCACTCCACTCAGCCTTGGCACTTCCAGTCCCACTCTGCCAGGGAACCCCAACTCCACTCAGCCTGGGCACCTCCACTCCACTCAGCCTGGGCACATTCACTCCACTCAGCCTGGGCACTTCCAATCCCACTCTGCCAGGGAACCTGCACTCCACTCAGCCTGGGCACCTCCACTCCATTCAGCCTGGGCACATTCACTCCACGCAGCCTGGGCACTTTCAGTCCCACTCTGCCTGGGCACCTCCACTCCACTCAGCCTGGGCACATTCACTCCACTCAGCCTTGGCACTTCCAGTCCCACTCTGCCAGGGAACCCCAACTCCACTCAGCCTGGGCACCTCCACTCCACTCAGCCTGGGCACATTCACTCCACTCAGCCTGGGCACTTCCAGTCCCACTCTGCCTGGGAACCTGCACTCCACTCGGCCTGGGCACCTCCACTCCACTCAGCCTGGGCACATTCACTCCACTCAGCCTGGGCACTTCCAATCCCACTCTGCCTGGGTGCCTGCACTCTACTCAGCCTGGGCACCTCCACTCCACTCAGCCTGGGCACATTCACTCCACTCAGCCTGGGCACTTCCAATCCCACTCTGCCTGGGCACCTCCACTCCACTCAGCCTGGGCACATTCACTCCACTCAGCCAGGGCACATTCACTCCACTCAGCCTGGGCACTTCCAGTCCCACTCTGCCCAGGAACCTCCACTCCCACTCTGACTGGGAACCTCCGCTACTCCTCTCCACACCCGGCTCTCCACCCGACTCGCGGGGGCCCACTCTTAAGCCCTCCCGCCGCAAGTTATAGGCCCTTTGCCCGGGCGGAAAGTGAACCGCGGAACTGTGTCCCGCCCTCAATTCTCGTCCGATCAGAACGCGGTTTGGACCCGTTCTCCTGGGCGGCCTCGCAGCCCCTCCAAACCGAGCCAGTTAGCTCCAAGGGGCCGCCCCGAGCACGGTGAGGTGTGACACTTGACGCTTTGGCGCAACGGTGCCCGCGCCACGAGCCAAAAAGCGCCCCCCTCTCTCCGCGCCCATTCAAGGCAATGGGGAAACGCACGTTTCGGGCTCCGGCGGCCGGGCACATTCACTCCACTCTGTCTAGGCACATTGACTCCCATTCAGCCTGGGCACATTCACTCCACTCCGCCTGGGCACTTCCAGTCCCACTCTGCCTGGGAACCTGCACTCCACTCGGCCTGGGCACCTCCACTCCAGTCAGCCTGGGCACATTCACTCCACTCAGCCTGGGCACTTCCAATCCCACTCTGCCAGGG
The DNA here is from genome assembly GCF_963514075.1 of Conger conger. Lineage (NCBI taxonomy): Eukaryota > Metazoa > Chordata > Actinopteri > Anguilliformes > Congridae > Conger > Conger conger. Next base: position 257 of record NW_026890292.1, on the reverse strand, counting down.
AACCTGCACTCCACTCAGCCTGGGCACATGCAAACCACTCAGCCTGGGGACATTCACTCCACTCAGCCTGGGAACTTCCAATCCCACTCTGCCTGGGAACCAGCACTCCACTCAGCCTGGGCACCTCCACTCCACTCAGCCTGGGTACATTCACTCAACTCAGCCTTGGCACTTCCAGTCCCACTCTGCCAGGGAACCCCAACTCCACTCAGCCTGGGCACCTCCACTCCACTCAGCCTGGGCACATTCACTCCACT
>NW_026890291.1:0-2000 GCF_963514075.1 Conger conger | reverse complement strand
TTTTTATACTTCACACAATTCACACAATTCAGCTGTGTCTGTTTGCTTTCGCAGATGTACAAATGTACAAATAACCGTCACTCATAAATAAACTGATGCTGTTGGGAAAATTAAACGGTATTTACAGAACATGTTCAGAATACTGAACATTCTGCTGTCCTGCTCTAAAGGCTGTGGGCTCAGTACACTCTCTGCAGTGCTCTGCCGGCTTATTTACATTCAGCGCCCCTCTAGCAGGCAGCAGTCAGAAACGCACAGATCAATATTCCGCTCAAATCCATGAAGCCTCGCATACAAAAATCAACAAAAAACACAACAAACAAAGATCAGTGGAAGGGTAATGGGCCAGAACTGTGGGAAGTTTGACGAGGCGTTGCTTTGTTCCGCGTTTGGAGGGTCGGTGGAGAAGAGACGGTTTTTCGCCTGGTTCTGTCTCTCTGATCCTGATCATCGGCATTCCAGTCACGGCCTGAGCTGTGGGTCTGAAACTGAGGCTGGTCTGTAATTAACTGCCCCCCCCAGGGCTTCATTAAAACTGCCCCCCCCCCCCCCCCAGGGCTTTATTAAAACTGCCCGCCACCTTTCAGGACATTTACCTGCAGTCTCTGAGGTGGCCGTGTTAAAGGGACACAGTACCAAAAGGGCCAATGGAATGGCTGCTCTTCCCTGCAGTGGATTCTGGGAGATGTAGTTTGGTACAATGCTGTCAATATTCATTTACAGATGCAGTATTAATTATACCAGAGTCATGCAGTGGAGGCAGAACTCTGGGGGTCTCAAGACCAGGCTACAGTTTCTTATCAAGACCAGGCTACAGTATCTTATCAAGACCAGGCTACAGTATCTTATCAAGACCAGGCTACAGTATCTTATCAAGACCAGGCTACAGAATCTTATCAAGACCAGGCTACAGTATCTTATCAAGACCAGGCTTGGTACAGTATCTTATCAAGACCAGGCTACAGTATCTTATCAAGACCAGGCTACAGTATCTTATCAAGACCAGGCTACAGTATCTTATCAAGACCAGGCTACAGTATCTTATCAAGACCAGGCTACAGAATCTTATCAAGACCAGGCTACAGAATCTTATCAAGACCAGGCTACAGTATCTTATCAAGACCAGGCTACAGAATCTTATCAAGACCAGGCTACAGTATCTTATCAAGACCAGGCTTGGTCCAGTATCTTATCAAGACCAGGCTTGGTACAGTATCTTATCAAGACCAGGCTACAGTATCTTATCAAGACCAGGCTACAGAATCTTATCAAGACCAGGCTACAGTATCTTATCAAGCATTAAGTACTTTAGTGGAGGAGAAGGGCAGCACTACTGGGCTGAATGGCCTGATCTCCTCATTTTGTTACGTTATGCTATGCTATTATGTATTGCAAAACTGTACGTAATTAATCATAATGAACAGTAATGTATCATATTGATGATGATAATGGTAATAATGACTAATTATTGCAATTATGCAATTATTATGCATGCATGAGTAGATGTTTAGTGGTGGTTCTCCACGAACACACACTGAACACGCAGTGCGCGAAGGCGTGTTTGCTGCGTGTTTGCTGTGTGTAGGCGTGTTTGCTGTGTGTTTGCTGTGTGTTTGCTGTGTGTGGGCATGTTTGCTGTGTGTTTGCTGTGTGTAGGCGTGTTTGCTGTGTGTTTGCTGTGTGTTTGCTGTGTGTTTGCTGCGTGTTTGCTGTGTGTTTGCGGCGTGTTTGCTGCGTGTTTGCTGCGTGTTTGTGACGTGTTTGCTGTGTGTAGGCGTGTTTGCTGTGTGTTTGCTGCGTGTTTGCTATGTGTTTGCTGCGTGTTTGCTGTGTGTTTGCTGCGTGTTTGCTGTGTGTTTGTGGCATGTTTGCTGTGTGTTTGCTGCATGTTTGCGACATGTTTGCTGTGTGTAGGCATGTTTGTGACGTGTTTGCTGTGTGTAGGCATGTTTGCTGTGTGTAGGCGTGTTTGCTGTGTGTTGGTGTGTTTGCTACGTGTT